>NW_028238179.1:0-53701 GCF_015680905.1 Coptis chinensis
AAGTGGGTTTCCGGGTTTGGAAGTTGTTCATCTTAGATCTAACTTATATGATCTAGGCTAGGGTTTAGGGTTTGGTGGCTTAGTCCTCGTCGACAAAGGGTTTAGTCATTGATTCTTGAAGCCTTGGGTGTTTCTGAGCTTTTGAGTTTTGGACCCTCGAGTTCACTATGACCGTTGACTATGGCTTTGATCGTTGACTTTTCGGTTTGACTTTATGGCACTCTTTAGCGGGTGTTCAAGAGGTCCCATTTCTGATCCTTTTGTCTCATTTTGGCTCTATAACCCGTCTTTTGAGGTATTAGTTCCATAATAGGTTGTATCACGAAAAGCGATAAGAACATGAGTTTTCTACAATCAATCAATCTATCGGTGTTTTGCTTTCATTATAATGCAAGTTGTACGTACATTCAATCAAGTGTTTTGCATTCTTTTCTACTATGGCTTCGGCTTGTAGATGCGTTCATTCAATCGATCAAGTGTTTTGCATTCATTTATAATGCAAGCCAGCGTAAGTGTATTCAGTCAAGTGTTTTGCATTCATTCGATCAATCAAGTGTTTTGCATTCATTCTAATGCAAACTCACCGCGTAGATAGATGCATTTAGTCATCGTTTTGATTTCGTTTGGGTAGAAAGTGGGGTTTTCGGGGTTTGGAAGTTGTTCATCTTAGATCTAACTTATATGATCTGAGGCTGGGGTTTAGGGTTTGGTGGCTTAGTCCTCGTCGACAAAGGGTTTAGTCATTGATTCTTGAAGCCTTGGGTGTTTTCTGAGCTTTTGAGTTTTGGACCCTCGAGTTCACTATGACCGTTGACTATGGCTTTGATCGTTGACTTTTTCACGGTTTGACTTTATGGCACTCTTTCGTAGGGTTTCAAGAGGTCCCATTTTCTGATCCTTTTGTCTCATTTTGGCTCTATAACCGCGTCTTTTTGAGGTATTAGTTCCATAATAGAGGCGTATCACGAAAAGGCGATAAGAACATGAGTTTTCTACAATCAATCAATCTATCGGTGTTTTGCTTTCATTATAATGCAAATTTTGTACATTCAATCAAGTGTTTTGCATTCTTTCTAGCATATGGCTCGGCTTGTAGATGCGTTCATTCAAATCGGTCAAGTGTTTTGCATTCATTATAATGCAAGCCAGCAGCGTAAAGTGTATTGATCAAGTGTTTTGCATTCATTCAATCAATCAAGTGTTTTGCATTCATTCTAATGCAAACTCGCGCGTAGATGCATTTAGTCATCGTTTTGAATTGTTGTTGGTGTAGAAAGTGGGGTTTTCGGGTTTGGAAGTTGTTCATCTTAGATCTAACTTATATGATCTAGGCTAGGGTTTAGGGTTTGGTGGCTTAGTCCTTGTCGACAAAGGGTTTAGTCATTGATTCTTGAAGCCTTGGAGTGTTTTCACGAGCTTTTGAGTTTTGGACCCTCGAGTTCACTATGACCGATTGACTATGGCTTTGATCGTTGACGTTGACTTTTTCACGGTTTGACTTTATGGCACTCTTTCGCGGGTGTTCCAAGAGGTCCCATTTTTCTGATCCTTTTGTCTCATTTTGGCTCTATAACCGTCTTTTGAGGTATTAGTTCCATAATAGGGTTGTATCGAAAAGGCGATAAGAACATGAGTTTTTCAATCAATCAATCAATCGGGTGTTTTGCTTTCATTATAATGCAAGTTGTACATTCAATCTAATCGCTTGTGTTTTCAATCAAGTGTTTTGCATTCATTATAATGCAAGCAAGCGTAAGTGTATTCGATCAAGTGTTTTGCATTCATTCAATCAATCAAAGTGTTTTTTCATTCATTTCTTTGCGCGATAGAGCATTTAGTCATCGTTTTGCATTCGTTGGTTTAGAAAGTGGGGTTTTCAGGGTTTGGAAGTTGTTCATCTTAGATCTTAGGCTAGGGTTTAGGGTTTGGTCAAGTCTTTCGTCGACAAAGGGTTTAGTGTTTTCTTGAAGCCTTGGGTGTTTCAGCTTTTGAGTTTTGGACCCTCGAGGTTCAGTTCCGATTGACTATGGCTTTGATCGTTGACTTTGACTTTATAGTTTGATGGCACTCTTTTGAGGTGTTTCATCCATTTTGTCCTTTTGTCTCGTTTTGGCTCTATAACCGTCTTTTTGAGGGTATTAGTTCCATAATCATTGTATCTGAAAAGGCGATAAGAACATGGAGTTTTTGCATTCAATTCGGTGTTTTGCTTTCATTATAATGCAAAGTTGTACATTCAATCAAGTGTTTTTGCGTGCTTTAGAATGCGTTCATTTTGATTTTGATCAAGTGTTTTGCATTCATTCAATTCAAGTGTTTTGCATTCATTTAATGCAAACTCGTAGATGCATTTAGTCATCGTTTTGAATTCTGTTGGCGTAGAAAGTGGGGTTCAGGGTTTGGAAGTTGTTCATCTTAGATCTAACTTATATGATCTAGGCTAGGGTTTAGGGTTTGGTGGCTTAGTCCTCGTCGACAAAGGGTTTAGTCATTGATTCTTGAAGCCTTGGAGTGTTTTCTGAGCTTTTGAGTTTTGGACCCTCGAGTTCACTATATGACCGTTGACTATGGCTTTGATCGTTGACTTTTCCGCGGTTTGACTTTATGGCACTCTTTTGTGGGTGTTCAAGAGGTCCCATTTCTGATCCTTTTGTCTCATTTTGGCTCTATAACCGTCTCTTTTGAGGTATTAGTTCCATAATAGGGTTGTATCACGAAAAGGCGATAAGAACATGAGTTTTTCTACAATCAATCAATCTATCGGTGTTTTGCTTTCATTATAATGCAAAAATTTGTACATTCAATCAAGTGTTTTGCATTCTTTCTAGCGCCAAGCTTCGCTTGTAGATGCGTTCATTCAATCGGTCAAGTGTTTTGCATTCATTATAATGCAAGCCCGCAGCGTAAGTGTATTGATCAAGTGTTTTGCATTCATTCAATCAATCAAGTGTTTTGCATTCATTCTAATGCAAACTCGCGTAGATGCATTTAGTCATCGTTTTGCATACGGTTTGGTGTAGAAAGTGGGGTTTCGGGTTTTGGAAGTTGTTCATCTTAGATCTAACTTATATGATCTAGGCTAGGGTTTAGGGTTTGGTGGCTTAGTCCTCGTCGACAAAGGGTTTAGTCATTGATTCTTGAAGCCTTGGGTGTTTCTGAGCTTTTGAGTTTTTGGACCCTCGAGTTCACTATGACCGTTGACTATGGCTTTGATCGTTGACTTTTCGCGGTTTGACTTTTTATGGCACTCTTTCGCGAGTGTTTCAAGAGGTCCCATTTCTGATCCTTTTGTCTCATTTTGGCTCTATAACCGTCTTTTTTGAGGTATTAGTTCCATAATAGGTTTGTATCACGAAAAGCGATAAGAACATGAGTTTTCTACAATCAATCAATCTATCGGGTGTTTTGCTTTCATTATAATGCAAGTTGTACATTCAATCAAGTGTTTTGCATTCTTTCTAGCATAAAGCTTCGGCTTCTTGTAGTTCATTCGTTCATTTCGGTCAAGTGTTTTGCATTCATTATAATGCAAAGCCAGCGTAAGTGTATTCGGTCAAGTGTTTTGCATTCATTCAATCAATCAAGTGTTTTGCATTCATTCTAATGCAAACTCAACGCGATAGATGCAGATTTAATGCATCATCGTCATTTTGAATTATTGTTGTTGGTGTAGAAAGTGGGGTTTCAGATTTTGGAAGTTGTTCATCTTAGATCTAACTTATATGATCTAGGCTAGGGTTTAGGGTTTGGTGGCTTAGTCCTCGTCTGACAAAGGGTTTAGTCATTGATTCTTGAAGCCTTGGGTGTTTCTGAGCTTTTGAGTTTTTGGACCCTCGAGTTCACTATGACCGTTGACTATGGCTTTGATCGTTGACTTTTCACGGTTTGACTTTATGGCACTCTTTCGCAGGTGTTCCAAGAGGTCCCATTTCTGATCCTTTTGTCTCATTTTGGCTCTATAACCGTCTTTTGAGGTATTAGTTCCATAATAGTTGTATCACGAAAAGCGATAAGAACATGAGTTTTTCTACAATCAATCAATCTATCGGGTGTTTTGCTTTCATTTAATAATGCAAGCGTACATTCAATCAAGTGTTTTGCATTCTTTTAGCGCCAAGCTTCGGCTTGTAGATGCGTTCATTCAATCGAGTCAAGTGTTTTGCATTCATTATAATGCAAGCCCGCGCGTAAGTGTATTGATCAAGTGTTTTGCATTCATTCAATCAATCAAGTGTTTTGCATTCATTCTAATGCAAACTTCGCGCGTAGATGCATTTAGTCATGCATTTTTAGTCATCGTTTTGAAGTTTTCTTTTAGTAGAAAGTGGGGTTTTCGGGTTTTGGAAGTTGTTCATCTTAGATCTAACTTATATGATCTCTAGGCTAGGGTTTAGGGTTTGGTGGCTTAGTCAGTCGTCGTCGACAAAGGGTTTAGTCATTGATTCTTGAAGCCTTGGAGTGTTTCCTGAGCTTTTGAGTTTTTGGACCCTCGAGTTCACTATGACCGTTGACTATGGCTTTGATCGTTGACTTTTCACAGTTTGACTTTATGGCACTCTTTCGCAGGTGTTCCAAGAGGTCCCATTTTCTGATCCTTTTGTCTCATTTTGGCTCTATAACCGTCTTTTGAGGTATTAGTTCCATAATAGGAACGTATCACGAAAAGGCGATAAGAACATGAGTTTTTACAATCAATCAATCTATCGGTGTTTTGCTTTCATTATAATGCAAAGTTTGTACATTCAATCAAGTGTTTTGCATTCTTTTCTAGCTTTAAGCTTCGGCTTGTAGGTACGTTCATTCAATCAGTCAAGTGTTTTGCATTCATTATAATGCAAGCCCACGCGTAAGTGTATTCAGTCAAGTGTTTTGCATTCATTCAATCAATCAAGTGTTTTGCATTCATTCTAATGCAAACTGACACGTAGATGCATTTAGTCATGCGTTTTGAATTCTTTTGGCGTAGAAAGTGGGGTTTCCGGGTTTGGAAGTTGTTCATCTTAGATCTAACTTATATGATCTAGGCTAGGGTTTAGGGTTTGGTGGCTTAGTCCTCGTCTGACAAAGGGTTTAGTCATTGATTCTTGAAGCCTTGGAGTGTTTCCTGAGCTTTTGAGTTTTTGGACCCTCGAGTTCACTATGACCGTTGACTATGGCTTTGATCGTTGACTTTTCACAGTTTGACTTTATGGCACTCTTTTCGCGGGTGTTCAAGAGGTCCCATTTCTGATCCTTTTGTCTCATTTTGGCTCTATAACCGTCTTTTGAGGTATTAGTTCCATAATAGGGTTGTATCACGAAAAGCGATAAGAACATGAGTTTTCTACAATCAATCAATCTATCGGGTGTTTTGCTTTCATTATAATGCAAAGTTTGTACATTCAATCAAGTGTTTTGCATTCTTTTATGGCAAGCTTCGCTTGTAGGTGCGTTCATTCAATCGGTCAAGTGTTTTGCATTCATTATAATGCAAGCCCAGCGTAAAGTATATTGATCAAGTGTTTTGCATTCATTCAATCAATCAAGTGTTTTGCATTCATTCTAATGCAAACTCACGCGTAGATGCATTTAGTCATCGTTTTGCATTCGTTTTGTAGAAAGTGGGGTTTCGGGTTTGGAAGTTGTTCATCTTAGATCTAACTTATATGATCTAGGCTAGGGTTTAGGGTTTGGTGGCTTAGTCCTCGTCGACAAAGGGTTTAGTCATTGATTCTTGAAGCCTTGGAGGTGTTTCACGAGCTTTTGAGTTTTTGGACCCCTCGAGTTCACTATGACCGTTGACTATGGCTTTGATCGTTGACGTTTTCGCGGTTTGACTTTATGGCACTCTTTTCGCGAGGTGTTCAAGAGGTCCCATTTCTGATCCTTTTTTTGTCTCATTTTGGCTCTATAACCGTCTTTTGAGGTATTAGTTCCATAATAGGTTGTATCATCGAAAGGCGATAAGAACATGAGTTTTCTACAATCAATCAATCTATCGGGTGTTTTGCTTTCATTATAAATGCAAGTGTACATTCAATCAAGTGTTTTGCATTTTTCTAATGCAAGCTTCGGCTTGTAGATGCGTTCATTCAATCGGTCAAGTGTTTTGCATTCATTATAATGCAAGCCGCAGCGTAAGTGTATTGATCAAGTGTTTTGCATTCATTCAATCAATCAAGTGTTTTGCATTCATTCTAATGCAAACTTCGCGTAGATGCATTTAGTCATCGTTTTGAATTACGTTGGTGTAGAAAGTGGGGTTTTCGGGTTTGGAAGTTGTTCATCTTAGATCTAACTTATATGATCTAGGCTAGGGTTTAGGGTTTGGTGGCTTAGTCCTCGTCGACAAAGGGTTTAGTCATTGATTCTTGAAGCCTTGGAGTGTTTCGAGCTTTTGAGTTTTTGGACCCTCGAGTTCACTATATGACCGTTGACTATGGCTTTGATCGTTCGTTGACTTTTCGCAGTTTGACTTTATGGCACTCTTTTTCGCGAGGTGTTCAAGAGGTCCCATTTCTGATCCTTTTGTCTCATTTTGGCTCTATAACCGTCTTTTGAGGTATTAGTTCCATAATAGGTTGTATCTGAAAAGGCGATAAGAACATGAGTTTTCTACAATCAATCAATCTATCGGGTGTTTTGCTTTTTATTATAATGCAAAGTATGTACATTCAATCAAGTGTTTTGCATTCTTTTTAGCAATAAGCGGCTTGTAGATGCGTTCATTCATTCATCGATCGGTTCATTCAATCGTCAAGTGTTTTGCATTCATTATAATGCAAGCCAGCGTAAAAGCGTAAGTGTATTGATCAAGTGTGTTTGCATTCATTCAATCAATCAAGTGTTTTGCATTCATTCAATTCAAACTTCGCGCGTAGATGCATTTAGTCATCGTTTTAGTCATCGTTTTGCATTCTTTTGTAGTAGAAAGTGGGGTTTAGGGTTTGGAAGTTGTTCATCTTAGATCTAACTTATATGATCTAGGCTAGGGTTTAGGGTTTGGTGGCTTAGTCTCGTCGACAAAGGGTTTAGTCATTGATTCTTGAAGCCTTGGGTGTTTCGAGCTTTTGAGTTTTTGGACCCTCGAGTTCACTATGACCGTTGACTATATGGCTTTGATCGTTGACTTTTCGCAGTTTGACTTTATGGGCTCTTTTCGCGAGGTGTTCAAGGGTCCCATTTTCTGATCCTTTTGTCTCATTTTGGCTCTATAACCGTCTTTTGAGGTATTAGTTCCATAATAGGTTTGTATCACGAAAAGGCGATAAGAACATGAGTTTTCTACAATCAATCAATCTATCGGTGTTTTGCTTTCATTATAATAATGCAAGGTTTGTACATTCAATCAAGTGTTTTGCATTCTTTTTAGCTTATGCAAGCTTCGGCTTGTAGATGCGTTCATTCAATCGGTCAAGTGTTTTGCATTCATTATAATGCAAGCCAGCGCGTAAAGTGTATTGATCAAGTGTTTTGCATTCATTCAAATCAATCAAGTGTTTTGCATTCATTCTAATGCAAACTCGCGCGTAGATGCATTTAGTCATCGTTTTGAATTACGTTGGTGTAGAAAGTGGGGTTTCGGGTTTGGAAGTTGTTCATCTTAGATCTAACTTATATGATCTAGGCTAGGGTTTAGGGTTTGGTGGCTTAGTCCTCGTCGACAAAGGGTTTAGTCATTGATTCTTGAAGCCTTGGAGTGTTTCGAGCTTTTGAGTTTTTGGACCCTCGAGTTCACTATGACCGTTGACTATGGCTTTTGATCGTTGACTTTTCGCGGTTTGACTTTTATGGCACTCTTTTCGCGGGTGTTCAAGAGGTCCCATTTCTGATCCTTTTGTCTCATTTTGGCTCTATAACCGTCTTTTGAGGTATTAGTTCCATAATAGAACGTATCACGAAAAAGCGATAAGAACATGAGTTTTCTACAATCAATCAATCTATCGGTGTTTTGCTTTCATTATAATGCAAAGTTTGTACATTCAATCAAGTGTTTTGCATTCTTTTCTAATGCAAGCTTCGGCTTGTAGATGCGTTCATTCAATCGGTCAAGTGTTTTGCATTCATTATAATGCAAGCCGCAGCGTAAAGTGTATTTGATCAAGTGTTTTGCATTCATTCAATCAATCAAGTGTTTTGCATTCATTCTAATGCAAACTCACGCGTAGATGCATTTAGTCATCATCGTTTTGAATTCGTTGGTGTAGAAAGTGGGGTTTCGGGGTTTGGAAGTTGTTCATCTTAGATCTAACTTATATGATCTAGGCTAGGGTTTAGGGTTTGGTGGCTTAGTCTTCGTCGACAAAGGGTTTAGTCATTGATTCTTGAAGCCTTGGAGTGTTTCTGAGCTTTTGAGTTTTGGACCCTCGAGTTCACTATGACCGTTGACTATGGCTTTGATCGTTCGTTGACTTTTCGCGGTTTGACTTTATGGCACTCTTTCGCGGGTGTTCAAGAGGTCCCATTTCTGATCCTTTTGTCTCATTTTGGCTCTATAACCGTCTTTTTGAGGTATTAGTTCCATAATAGGGTTGTATCGAAAAGGCGATAAGAACATGAGTTTTCTACAATCAATCAATCTATCGGTGTTTTGCTTTCATTATAATGCAAAGCATGTACATTCAATCAAGTGTTTTGCATTCTTTTATGAAGCTTCGCTTGTAGATGCGTTCATTCAATCGGTCAAGTGTTTTGCATTCATTATAATGCAAGCCCGCAGCGTAAGTGTATTGATCAAGTGTTTTGCATTCATTCAATCAATCAAGTGTTTTGCATTCATTCTAATGCAAACTTCGCGTAGATGCATTTAGTCATCGTTTTGCATTCGTTGTGTAGAAAGTGGGGTTTTAGGGTTTGGAAGTTGTTCATCTTAGATCTAACTTATATGATCTAGGCTAGGGTTTAGGGTTTGGTGGGCTTAGTCTCGTCGACAAAGGGTTTAGTCATTGATTCTTGAAGCCTTGGGTGTTTCACGAGCTTTTGAGTTTTGGACCCTCGAGTTCACTATGACCGTTGACTATGGCTTTGATCGTTCGTTGACTTTTCGCGGTTTGACTTTTATGGCACTCTTTTCGCGGGTGTCCAAGAGGTCCCATTTTCTGATCCTTTTGTGTCTTTTTTGGCTCTATAACCGTCTTTTGAGGTATTAGTTCCATAATAGGGTTTGTATCACGAAAAAGCGATAAGAACATGAGTTTTCTACAATCAATCAATCTATCGGTGTTTTGCTTTCATTTATAATGCAAGGTATGTACATTCAATCAAGTGTTTTGCATTTCTTTTATGGCTTCGGCTTGTAGATGCGTTCATTCAATCGGTCAAGTGTTTTGCATTCATTATAATGCAAGCGCAGCGTAAGTGTATTGATCAAGTGTTTTGCATTCATTCAATCAATCAAGTGTTTTGCATTCATTCTAATGCAAACTTCGCGCGTAGATAGATGCATTTAGTCATCGTTTTTGAATTCGGTTGGTGTAGAAAGTGGGGTTTTCGGGTTTTGGAAGTTGTTCATCTTAGATCTAACTTATATGATCTAGGCTAGGGTTTAGGGTTTGGTGGCTTAGTCTCGTCGACAAAGGGTTTAGTCATTGATTCTTGAAGCCTTGGAGTGTTTCTGAGCTTTTGAGTTTTTGGACCCTCGAGTTCACTATGACCGATTGACTATGGCTTTGATCGTTGACTTTTTTCGCAGTTTGACTTTTATGGCACTCTTTCGCGGGTGTTCAAGAGGTCCCATTTTCTGATCCTTTTGTCTCATTTTTTGGCTCTATAACCGTCTTTTTGAGGTATTAGTTCCATAATAGGTTGTATCACGTATCACGAAAGGCGATAAGAACATGAGTTTTCTACAATCAATCAATCAATATCGGGGTGTTTTGCTTTCATTATAATGCAAATTTGTACATTCAATCAAGTGTTTTGCATTCTTTCTAGCTTGAAGCTTCGGCTTGTAGAATGCGTTCATTCAATCGGTCAAGTGTTTTGCATTCATTATAATGCAAGCCCGCAGCGTAAAGTGTATTGATCAAGTGTTTTGCATTCATTCAATCAATCAAGTGTTTTGCATTCATTCTAATGCAAACTTCGCGCGTAGATGCATTTAGTCATCGTTTTGAATTCTTGTTGGTGTAGAAAGGGGTTTTAGGGTTTGGAAGTTGTTCATCATCTTAGATCTAACTATATATGATCTAGGCTAGGGTTTAGGGTTTGGTGGCTTTAGTCCTCGTCGACAAAGGGTTTAGTCATTGATTCTTGAAGCCTTGGAGTGTTTCTGAGCTTTTGAGTTTTGGACCCTCGAGTTCACTATGACCGTTGACTATGGCTTTGATCGTTGACTTTTCCGCGGTTTGACTTTATGGCACTCTTTTCGCGGGTGTTCAAGAGGTCCCATTTCTGATCCTTTTGTCTCATTTTGGCTCTATAACCGTCTTTTGAGGTATTAGTTCCATAATAGGTTGTATCACGAAAAGCGATAAGAACATGAGTTTTCTACAATCAATCAATCTATCGGGTGTTTTGCTTTCATTATAATGCAAAGTTTGTATTCAATCAAGTGTTTTGCATTTCTTTCTAGCATGAAGCTCGGCTTGTAGATGCGTTCATTCAATCGGTCAAAGTGTTTTGCATTCATTATAATGCAAGCCAGCGTAGCGTAAAAGTGTATTGATCAAGTGTTTTGCATTCATTCAATCAATCAAGTGTTTTGCATTCATTCTAATGCAAACTTCACGCGTAGATGCATTTAGTCATCGTTTTGAATTCTTTTGGGTAGAAAGTGGGGTTTAGGGTTTGGAAGTTGTTCATCTTAGATCTAACTTATATGATCTAGGCTAGGGTTTAGGGTTTGGTGGCTTAGTCCTTCGTCGACAAAGGGTTTAGTCATTGATTCTTGAAGCCTGGGGTGTTTCACGAGCTTTTGAGTTTTTGGACCCTCGAGTTCACTATGACCGTTGACTACTATGGCTTTGATCGTTGACTTTTCCGCAGTTTGACTTTATGGCACTCTTTTCGCGGGTGTTCAAGAGGTCCCATTTTCTGATCCTTTTGTCTCATTTTGGCTCTATAACCGTCTTTTGAGGTATTAGTTCCATAATAGAGTTGTATCTGAAAAGCGATAAGAACATGAGTTTTTTCTACAATCAATCTATCTATCGGTGTTTTCTTTCATTATAATGTTTTGCTTTCATTATTTGCATGCAAGTACATGCTTGTAGATGCGTTCATTCAATCAAGTGTTTTGCATTCTTTGCATGCAAGGCTTCGGCTTGTAATGCGTTCATTCAATCGGTCAAGTGTTTTGCATTCATTATAATGCAAAGCCAGCGTAAAGTGTATGATCGATCAAGTGTTTTGCATTCATTCAATCAATCAAGTGTTTTGCATTCATTCTAATGCAAACTGACCCCGTAGATGCATTTAGTCATGCGTTTTGAATTCTGTTGGCGTAGAAAGTGGGGTTTCCGGGTTTGGAAGTTGTTCATCTTAGATCTAACTTATATGATCTAGGCTAGGGTTTAGGGTTTGGTGGCTTAGTCCTCGTCTGACAAAGGGTTTAGTCATTGATTCTTGAAGCCTTGGAGTGTTTCCTGAGCTTTTGAGTTTTTGGACCCTCGAGTTCACTATGACCGTTGACTATGGCTTTGATCGTTGACTTTTCCACAGTTTGACTTTATGGCACTCTTTTCGCAGGTGTTCCAAGAGGTCCCATTTTCTGATCCTTTTTTGTCTCATTTTGGCTCTATAACCGTCTTTTGAGGTATTAGTTCCATAATAGGCTGTATATCGAAAAAGCGATAAGAACATGAGTTTTTACAATCAATCAATCTATCGGGTGTTTTGCTTTCATTATAATGCAAAGTTTGTACATTCAATCAAGTGTTTTGCATTCTTTTCTTAAAAGCTTCGGCTTGTAGATGCGTTCATTCAATCGTCAAGTGTTTTGCATTCATTATAATAATGCAAGCCGCAGCGTAAAGTGTATTGATCAAGTGTTTTGCATTCATTCAATCAATCAAGTGTTTTGCATTCATTCTAATGCAAACTCGCGCGTAGATGCATTTAGTCATCGTTTTGCATTTTTTGTAGAAAGTGGGGTTTTAGGGTTTGGAAGTTGTTCATCTTAGATCTAACTTATATGATCTAGGCTAGGGTTTAGGGTTTGGTGGCTTAGTCCTCGTCGACAAAGGGTTTAGTCATTGATTCTTGAAGCCTTGGAGTGTTTCTGAGCTTTTGAGTTTTTTGGACCCTCGAGTTCACTATGACCGTTGACTATGGCTTTGATCGTTGACTTTTCGCGGTTTGACTTTATGGCACTCTTTTCGGGTGTTCCAAGGTCCCATTTTCTGATCCTTTTGTCTCATTTTGGCTCTATAACCGTCTTTTGAGGTATTAGTTCCATAATAGTTGTATCACGAAAAGGCGATAAGAACATGAGTTTTTCTACAATCAATCAATCTATCGGTGTTTTGCTTTCATTATAATGCAAGCGTTTGTACATTCAATCAAGTGTTTTGCATTCTTTTAGCATAAGCTTCGGCTTGTAGATGCGTTCATTCAATCGGTCAAGTGTTTTGCATTCATTATAATGCAAGCCCGCGCGTAAAGTGTATTGATCAAGTGTTTTGCATTCATTCAATCAATCAAGTGTTTTGCATTCATTCTAATGCAAACTTCGCGCGATAGATGCATTTAGTCATCGTTTTTTGATTTTTTGGGTAGAAAGTGGGGTTTAGGGTTTTGGAAGTTGTTCATCTTAGATCTAACTTATATGATCTAGGCTAGGGTTTAGGGTTTGGTGGCTTAGTCCTCGTCGACAAAGGGTTTAGTCATTGATTCTTGAAGCCTTGGGTGTTTTTCTGAGCTTTTGAGTTTTTGGACCCTCGAGTTCACTATATGTTGACTATGGCTTTGGCTTTGATCGTTGACTTTTTCGCAGTTTGACTTTTTATGGCACTCTTTCGCGGGTGTTCAAGAGGTCCCATTTTCTGATCCTTTTGTCTCATTTTGGCTCTATAACCGTCTTTTGAGGTATTAGTTCCATAATAGTTGTATCACGAAAAGCGATAAGAACATGAGTTTTTCTACAATCAATCAATCTATCGGGTGTTTTGCTTTCATTTATAATGCAAAGCGTTGTACATTCAATCAAGTGTTTTGCATTCTTTTCTAGCATAAAGCTTCGGCTTGTAGATGCGTTCATTCAATCGGTCAAGTGTTTTGCATTCATTATAATGCAAGCCCGCGTAAAGTGTATTGATCAAGTGTTTTGCATTCATTCAATCAATCAAGTGTTTTGCATTCATTCTAATGCAAACTCGCGCGTAGATGCATTTAGTCATCGTTTTGAATTGTTGTTGTAGAAAGTGGGGTTTAGGGTTTTGGAAGTTGTTCATCTTAGATCTACTTATATGATCTAGGCTAGGGTTTAGGGTTTGGTGGCTTAGTCCTTCGTCGACAAAGGGTTTAGTCATTGATTCTTGAAGCCTTGGTGTGTTTCACGAGCTTTTGAGTTTTGGACCCTCGAGTTCACTATGACCGATTTGACTATGGCTTTGATCGTTGTTGACTTTTCCGCGGTTTGACTTTATGGCACTCTTTTCGCGGGTGTTCAGAGGTCCATTTTCTGATCCTTTTGTCTCATTTTTGGCTCTATAACCGTCTTTTGAGGTATTAGTTCCATAATAGTTGTATCGAAAAGCGATAAGAACATGAGTTTTCTACAATCAATCAATCTATCGGGTGTTTTGCTTTCATTATAATGCAAAGTTGTACATTCAATCAAGTGTTTTGCATTCTTTTATGGCTTCGGCTTGTAGATGCGTTCATTCAATCGGTCGAAGTGTTTTGCATTCATTATAATGCAAGCCCGCGCGTAAGTGTATTGATCAAGTGTTTTGCATTCATTCAATCAATCAAGTGTTTTGCATTCATTCTAATGCAAACTCACCGCGTAGATGCATTTAGTCATCGTTTTGCATTTTTTGGTGTAGAAAGTGGGGTTTTAGGGTTTGGAAGTTGTTCATCTTAGATCTAACTTATATGATCTAGGCTAGGGTTTAGGGTTTTGGTGGCTTAGTCTTCGTCGACAAAGGGTTTAGTCATTGATTCTTGAAGCCTTGGAGTGTTTCACGAGCTTTTGAGTTTTTGGACCCTCGAGTTCACTATGACCGTTGACTATGGCTATGGCTTTGATCGTTGACTTTTCGCGGTTTGACTTTATGGCACTCTTTTCGCGGGTGTTTCAAGGTCCCATTTTCTGATCCTTTTGTCTCATTTTGGCTCTATAACCGTCTTTTTGAGGTATTAGTTCCATAATAGGGTTGTATCACGAAAAGCGATAAGAACATGAGTTTTTCTACAATCAATCAATCTATCGGTGTTTTGCTTTCATTATAATAATGCAAGCGTTTGTACATTCAATCAAGTGTTTTGCATTCTTTTAGCAAGCTTCGGCTTGTAGATGCGTTCATTCAATCGGTCAAGTGTTTTGCATTCATTATAATGCAAAGCCAGCGTAAAGTGTATTGATCAAGTGTTTTGCATTCATTCAATCAATCAAGTGTTTTGCATTCATTCTAATGCAAACTCACCGCGTAGATGCATTTAGTCATCGTTTTGCATTCGTTGGGTAGAAAGTGGGGTTTCGGGGTTTGGAAGTTGTTCATCTTAGATCTAACTTATATGATCTAGGCTAGGGTTTAGGGTTTGGTGGCTTAGTCCTCGTCGACAAAGGGTTTAGTCATTGATTCTTGAAGCCTTGGAGTGTTTCACGAGCTTTTGAGTTTTTGGACCCTCGAGTTCACTATGACCGTTGACTATGGCTTTGATCGTTGACGTTTTTTCGGTTTGACTTTTATGGCTCTTTTTCGCGGGTGTTCAAGAGGTCCCATTTCTGATCCTTTTGTCTCATTTTGGCTCTATAACCGTCTTTTGAGGTATTAGTTCCATAATAGGGTTGTATCGAAAAGGCGATAAGAACATGAGTTTTCTACAATCAATCAATCTATCGGTGTTTTGCTTTCATTATAATGCAAAGCAAAATTATGTACATTCAATCAAGTGTTTTGCATTCTTTTAGCATGGCTTCGGCTTGTAGATGCGTTCATTCAATCGTCAAGTGTTTTGCATTCATTATATAATGCAAAGCCCGCGTAAGTGTATTGATCAAGTGTTTTGCATTCATTCAATCAATCAAGTGTTTTGCATTCATTCTAATGCAAACTTCGCGCGATAGATGCATTTAGTCATCGTTTTGCATTCTGTTGGTGTAGAAAGTGGGGTTTTAGGGTTTGGAAGTTGTTCATCTTAGATCTAACTTATATGATCTAGGCTAGGGTTTAGGGTTTGGTGGCTTAGTCCTTCGTCGACAAAGGGTTTAGTCATTGATTCTTGAAGCCTTGGGTGTTTCACGAGCTTTTGAGTTTTGGACCCTCGAGTTCACTATGACCGTTGACTATGGCTTGATCGTTGACCGTTGACTTTTCCGCAGTTTGACTTTATGGCACTCTTTTTCGCGGGTGTTCAAGAGGTCCCATTTCTGATCCTTTTGTCTCATTTTGGCTCTATAACCGTCTTTTGAGGTATTAGTTCCATAATAGGGTTGTATCTGAAAAGCGATAAGAACATGAGTTTTCTACAATCAATCAATCTATCGGTGTTTTGCTTTCATTATAATGCAAAGCGTTGTACATTCAATCAAGTGTTTTGCATTCTTTTTTTATGGCTTCGCTTGTAGATGCGTTCATTCAATCAGTCAAGTGTTTTGCATTCATTATAATGCAAGCCCACGGCGTAAGTGTATTCAATCAAGTGTTTTGCATTCATTCAATCAATCAAGTGTTTTGCATTCATTCTAATGCAAACTCACACGTAGATGCATTTAGTCATGCGTTTTGCATTCTGTTGGCGTAGAAAGTGGGGTTTCAGATTTTGGAAGTTGTTCATCTTAGATCTAACTTATATGATCTAGGCTAGGGTTTAGGGTTTGGTGGCTTAGTCCTCGTCTGACAAAGGGTTTAGTCATTGATTCTTGAAGCCTTGGAGTGTTTCCTGAGCTTTTGAGTTTTGGACCCTCGAGTTCACTATGACCGTTGACTATGGCTTTTTTGATCGTTGACTTTTCCGCAGTTTGACTTTATGGCACTCTTTTAGGTGTTCAAGAGGTCCCATTTTCTGATCCTTTTGTCTCATTTTGGCTCTATAACCGTCTTTTGAGGTATTAGTTCCATAATAATAGAACGTATCTGAAAAGCGATAAGAACATGAGTTTTCTACAATCAATCAATCTATCGGTGTTTTGCTTTCATTATAATGCAAAATGTACATTCAATCAAGTGTTTTGCATTCTTTTAGCAAAGCTCGCTTGTAGATGCGTTCATTCAATCGGTCAAGTGTTTTGCATTCATTATAATGCAAGCCGCAGCGTAAGTGTATTGATCAAGTGTTTTGCATTCATTCAATCAATCAAGTGTTTTGCATTCATTCTAATGCAAACTCGCGCATGCGTAGATGCATTTAGTCATCGTTTTGCATTACGTTGGTGTAGAAAGTGGGGTTTCCGGGTTTGGAAGTTGTTCATCTTAGATCTAACTTATATGATCTAGGCTAGGGTTTAGGGTTTGGTGGCTTAGTCCTCGTCTGACAAAGGGTTTAGTCATTGATTCTTGAAGCCTTGGAGTGTTTCCTGAGCTTTTGAGTTTTGGACCCTCGAGTTCACTATGACCGTTGACTATGGCTTTGATCGTTGACTTTTCACAGTTTGACTTTATGGCACTTTTTCGCAGGTGTTCCAAGAGGTCCCATTTTCTGATCCTTTTGTCTCATTTTGGCTCTATAACCGTCTTTTGAGGTATTAGTTCCATAATAGAGGTTGTATCTGAAAAGCGATAAGAACATGAGTTTTCTACAATCAATCAATCTATCGGTGTTTTGCTTTCATTATAATGCAATTTGTACATTCAATCAAGTGTTTTGCATTCTTTCTAGCATGCAAGCTTCGCTTGTAGATGCGTTCATTCAATCGGTCAAGTGTTTTGCATTCATTATAATGCAAGCCCGCAGCGTAAAGTGTATTGATCAAGTGTTTTGCATTCATTCAATCAATCAAGTGTTTTGCATTCATTCTAATGCAAACTTCGCGCGTAGATGCATTTAGTCATCGTTTTGCATTTGTTGGCGTAAAGTGGGGTTTAGGGTTTGGAAGTTGTTCATCTTAGATCTAACTTATATGATCTAGGCTAGGGTTTAGGGTTTGGTGGCTTAGTCCTTGTTCGACAAAGGGTTTAGTCATTGATTCTTGAAGCCTGGGGTGTTTTCGAGCTTTTGAGTTTTTGGACCCTCCGAGTTCACTATGACCGTTGACTATGGCTTGACTATGGCTTTGATCGTTGACTTTTTCGCGGTTTGACTTTATGGCACTCTTTTCGCGAGGTGTTCAAGAGGTCCCATTTTCTGATCCTTTTGTCTCATTTGGCTCTATAACCGTCTTTTGAGGGTATTAGTTCCATAATAGGGTGTATCACGAAAAGCGATAAGAACATGAGTTTTCTACAATCAATCAATCTATCGGTGTTTTGCTTTCATTATAATGCAAAGTTGTACATTCAATCAAGTGTTTTGCATTCTTCTAAGCTATGAAGCTTCGCTTGTAGATGCGTTCATTCAATCGGTCAAGTGTTTTGCATTCATTTATAATGCAAGCCGCCGCGTAAAGTGTATTGATCAAGTGTTTTGCATTCATTCAATCAATCAAGTGTTTTGCATTCATTCTAATGCAAACTCACGCGTAGATGCATTTAGTCATCGTTTTTGAATTGTTGTTGTAGAAAGTGGGGTTTTCGGGGTTTGGAAGTTGTTCATCTTAGATCTAACTTATATGATCTAGGCTAGGGTTTAGGGTTTGGTGGCTTAGTCCTCGTCGACAAAGGGTTTAGTCATTGATTCTTGAAGCCTTGGAGTGTTTCACGAGCTTTTGAGTTTTGGACCCTCGAGTTCACTATGACCGTTGACTATGGCTTTTCGTTGATCGTTGACTTTTCACGGTTTGACTTTATGGCACTCTTTTCGCGAGGTGTTCAAAGGTCCCATTTTCTGATCCTTTTGTCTCATTTTGGCTCTATAACCGTCTTTTGAGGTATTAGTTCCATAATAGGGTTGTATCACGAAAAGCGATAAGAACATGAGTTTTTTCAACAATCAATCAATCTATCGGGTGTTTTGCTTTCATTATAATGCAAAGTTGTACATTCAATCAAGTGTTTTGCATTCTTTCTAGCGCAAGCTTCGCTTGTAGATGCGTTCATTCAATCGGTCAAGTGTTTTGCATTCATTATAATGCAAGCCCCAGCGTAAGTGTATTGATCAAGTGTTTTGCATTCATTCAATCAATCAAGTGTTTTGCATTCATTCTAATGCAAACTCACACGTAGATGCATTTAGTCATGCGTTTTGCATTCGGTTGGCGTAGAAAGTGGGGTTTCAGATTTTGGAAGTTGTTCATCTTAGATCTAACTTATATGATCTAGGCTAGGGTTTAGGGTTTGGTGGCTTAGTCCTTCTCGACAAAGGGTTTAGTCATTGATTCTTGAAGCCTTGGAGTGTTTTTCGAGCTTTTGAGTTTTGGACCCTCGAGTTCACTATGACCGTTGACTATGGCTTTGATCGTTGACTTTTCACGGTTTGACTTTATGGCACTCTTTTCGCGGGTGTTCCAAGAGGTCCCATTTTCTGATCCTTTTGTCTCATTTTGGCTCTATAACCGTCTTTTGAGGTATTAGTTCCATAATAGGTCGTATCGAAAAGGCGATAAGAAATGAGTTTTCTACAATAAGAACATGTGTTTTGCTTTCATTATAATCAATCAATCTATCAAGTGTTTTGCTTTCTTTATAATGCAAGTTGTACATTGCGTCAAGTGTTTTGCATTCTTTACATTCAAAAGTGTTTTGCATTCTTTTTCATTTTGGCTTCGTAAAGCGTTCTTGTTTTGCATTGCGTTCATTCAATCGGTCAAGTGTTTTGCATTCATTATAATGCAAGCCAGCGTAAAAGTGTATTGATCAAGTGTTTTGCATTCATTCAATCAATCAAGTGTTTTGCATTCATTCTAATGCAAACTCACACGTAGATGCATTTAGTCATCGTTTTGCATTCTTTTGGTTAGAAAGTGGGGTTTTAGGGTTTGGAAGTTGTTCATCTTAGATCTAACTTATATGATCTAGGCTAGGGTTTAGGGTTTGGTGGCTTAGTCCTCGTCGACAAAGGGTTTAGTCATTGATTCTTGAAGCCTTGGGTGTTTTTCGAGCTTTTGAGTTTTTGGACCCTCGAGTTCACTATGACCGTTGACTATGGCTTTGATCGTTGACCGTTGACTTTTCGCAGTTTGACTTTATGGCACTCTTTTCGCGGGTGTTCAAGAGGTCCCATTTTCTGATCCTTTTGTCTCATTTTGGCTCTATAACCGTCTTTTGAGGTATTAGTTCCATAATAGGGTTGTATCGAAAAGGCGATAAGAACATGAGTTTTCTACAATCAATCAATCTATCGGGTGTTTTGCTTTCATTATAATGCAGTTTTGTACATTCAATCAAGTGTTTTGCATTCTTTTCTATGGCAAGCCGGCTTGTAGATGCGTTCATTCAATCGGTCAAGTGTTTTGCATTCATTATAATGCAAGCCCACGCGTAAGTGTATTCATCAAGTGTTTTGCATTCATTCAATCAATCAAGTGTTTTGCATTCATTCTAATGCAAACTCACACGTAGATGCATTTAGTCATGCGTTTTGCATTCTGTTGGCGTAGAAAGTGGGGTTTCCGGGTTTGGAAGTTGTTCATCTTAGATCTAACTTATATGATCTAGGCTAGGGTTTAGGGTTTGGTGGCTTAGTCCTCGTCTGACAAAGGGTTTAGTCATTGATTCTTGAAGCCTTGGAGTGTTTCCTGAGCTTTTGAGTTTTTGGACCCTCGAGTTCACTATGACCGTTGACTATGGCTTTGATCGTTGACTTTTCACAGTTTGACTTTATGGCACTCTTTCGCAGGTGTTCCAAGAGGTCCCATTTTACAGTCCTTTTGTCTCATTTTGGCTCTATAACACGTCTTTTGAGGTATTAGTTCCATAATAGGGTTGTATCCTGAAAAGGCGATAAGAACATGAGTTTTCTACAATCAATCAATCAATCTATCGGTGTTTTGCTTTCATTATAATGCAAGCCGTACATTCAATCAAGTGTTTTGCATTCTTTTCTTATGGCTTAACGCTTGTAGATGCGTTCATTCAATCGGTCAAGTGTTTTGCATTCATTATAATTCAAGTGTATTCAGTCAAGTGTTTTGCATTCATTCAATCAATCAAGTGTTTTGCATTCATTCTAATGCAAACTCACGCGTAGATGCATTTAGTCATCGTTTTGCATTACGGTTGGCGTAGAAAGTGGGGTTTCGGGTTTGGAAGTTGTTCATCTTAGATCTAACTTATATGATCTAGGCTAGGGTTTAGGGTTTGGTGGCTTAGTCCTCGTCTGACAAAGGGTTTAGTCATTGATTCTTGAAGCCTTGGAGTGTTTCCTGAGCTTTTGAGTTTTTGGACCCTCGAGTTCACTATGGCCGTTGACTATGGCTTTGGCTTTGACCGTTGACTTTTCAGTTTGACTTTTGGCACTCTTTTCGCGAGGTGTTCCAAGAGGTCCCATTTTCTGATCTTTTTTTTCTCATTTTGCTCTATAGCACATCTTTTGGGGTATTAGTTCCATAATAGGGCTGTATCCTGAAAAGGCGATAAGAACATGAGTTTTCTACAATCAATCAATCTATCAGGTGTTTTGCTTTCATTATAATGCAAGCTGTACATTCAATCAAGTGTTTTGCATTCTTTCTAACGCAAGCTCGCTTGTAGGTACGTTCATTCAATCAGTCAAGTGTTTTGCATTCATTATAATGCAAGCTCACACGTAAGTGTATTCCGTCACACTACACCATTTGGGCTAATTTGCAACAAATGAGAGGTTTTTCATTAGTAAACACATATATATCCGTAGGTAATTTAAAACACTTATTATCCGTTAGAAATACAAGTATCGGTTGGTAATATTTTGTAACATTTTTTTGTATATTTTGTCACGTTTCTACAAGATAATCGTTAGTGTTGGGGAAGAATTATGTTGAAAAGGAAAAAGAAAACACTAAAAAAAGTGGCTTAGTCGTAAAACTTCATCGAGAGTCTTTTAGTCATTGATTCTAAACCTTGGATGCCCTAAAAGAATAACAAAGAACAAGAAAAAAAAAGAAAGAAAAACCATTGGAGTGGTGTTGTCGGCTAAGGTTTCGATTCCTCACTTCGAAATACAAGCGTCCTCCTCCTTGTTTTTTAACATCTTTTTGTTCTCATTTTGGCTTTTCCTCTTCTTTTAAATTATTGTTCAAAAAATTGATATTGTTCAAAATTGATTCATGGGTTTTAACTTTGGATTATCGATAAAAGATGCATCTTTTATACAAAAGAAGCTTGTTTCCCCTTTTGATAGTTATTAGTTATTTGATTCAAAAAAAAATTAGGGTTTTTGTTAGATCTATTTACTCCATATGTTGTGATTTGATTTTTTAAGTGTTGTTATTATTTGTTAGTATTGGATTTCATATTACTACAAATATAAAATTGGTTGTGGTATGGTTGGTCTTTGCTTCCTTTGAGCCTCCCGTTGTTGTTTTGTGTGTGTGTGTATGCTTGGCGCTTCTTTCTTGTAACTTTCACTCTTTTCATTGATGCAACTCGTTATTTAACATTTTCAGAATAACGAAATAGAAGAAAAGTCGGGTTGAGACTTATTGTTATCAACGTGAATTTCATAGTTATAAACCTTCTTTTCATTGAGCATCTTTTTTTCATGTATATGTGGTTGAGACTTCATTTTCCCTTATGAACTAAAAGAGATGAGTGAAGAAGTAACCAAATTTAAGCTAAATATAATCATTTTTGAGTGTTGAATTAAGTAGATAAAATTATTGTTCGACTTGGCTTGGACAACGTGTATTTTCGAAGAGAATAGCTGTTTATGATTTCAGATGATACCAAATGTGGCCTAAGAAGCACATGATGCGACGGTTGGATTATTTTTTCTCCATTGCTCCCTTTCTCTTCTCCACGTGTGTGTGTTGTCTAAAATATCTGTATTTTGTCAAACCAAGCTAGGGTGTGCCAAATTAGTTGTCGGGTCACATGTATGTACAAGATGACTCGTGGTTTAATTACTTGTTTGCAATTAGAATTAAGCTTCCGAGGATTAACTCTTATGGATTGAAATGTCAATGACTCGTGGTTTTATCAAACCGCGACGGCTCAAAGATTAGCACTTTAAAATTATTGCTCAAGTCATAATAAAGGTTTGAATGACTAATCGAATCGCGGTAACTTGAATAGGTGGTTCTTATCCATCCGAGACACGCAAGGTATACCAAATCCTTTTTCCTGTTTCAACAAAGTCTATGTTGGCCTTCTTTTTTTGCTTGTCTCATAAATCTTTTCTATTTCTTTTGAAGCTTTCAACATAAGCAAGTATTAGCCATTCATGATATAGCTAAGATATGTGGTATGAAAAGCGCAGAAAAATTTCAAGCAAATCTTGACCCTCGGTTCCCTAGCTTTGTAAAAGCTTTGTCCTTAGTTACATGCAGTTGTGTGGTAAAAGCATTCTTCTTGACGCTCTTCGGGTGACAGATAATTAGGAATATAAATAGGGGAACTTATTTCTATTTCTTTTGTTCACAGAGAATTCCAGCAGAATCCTGCAGTTTACACCTTCCAAAACATGATTCTAATAACAATAATTGCACTTGGTAGGCACTTGTTATATATTTGGAGGAAGATATTAAAGGGAAAGTACCCTTACTTTTAACCAAGGAAGGTGCAATCACTATTTCAAGCTGTAACATACACAGGGAGCCTTGTAGCACTTGGTGTTAGCAGTGAAACGTTGGGAAGAGCTGAGGCATGAATATGGACAACGGTATGTATTCAACACAGATATTTTGAGAATATGAAGTGTCCATGTTACGTAGATTGTAAGTTATATCATTTTTCATGCCCCAAAAAGCGTTGCAAAGAGTTTTCATCGAGAATAAGGAGGAAACAGGTATTGAAAACAGCAAACATTAATAGTAGTGATTCACTTAATAGACTGGAGTAGTGAGTGTGACTGGAAGCATATCATAATGATTTGAGTGTTGGTGTATTATGTTGTGGAAAAGACTTTAAAGCAATGGACACTGGGCGTCCGTTTATTCTCCCACTAAGGAGAAAGGTTGATCTTAGTAATAATGTAATGAACAAGACGGGACAGAAACCTTAGTGATTGAACTGTTATTGAAGAATATAGTGTTAAGGTGATTATCTTGTAATGTTTCTTCTATACTACCATATATCAGCCTATAACTTAGTTTTTATGCTCTAGTGTAATTTGATGTCTTTGTTTTGCTTTCAGAGCAAAATTACTTTTGTGATGCATCCTTGCTTTTCATTTGCAGGTACTACCAACTGTTGTGAAACTTTTTGCATTGAATGACCGGGTAATTCGAAATGGCCTCCTCCAAAGCATATAGATCAGTATGGAGAATCATTATCTTCTCAAATTGTAGGCGAGCAAGTATGTGGTCAACGATGATAGTTTTCTTCTAGCATTTAGAAAACTCTTTAGGTCATAATCCACCTGATATATATGTATATATTCCGTTCAATATCAGATTGGAAATCCTAAAATGTTTGGGTGATCCTTGCGATTAGGTTTACCCTCATGGTGCTACGGGCTTTTCTTATACATCTGCTTTTCTTCGGGAGTTGACTTTAAAATCCATGCTTGTATTGGCTCCTAAGGTATGAATTGCTTCTCTAGACTTTCAAGTTTCATATAACTTCTGACACCTCATAGAATTGTACAATTTATGTTTTAGTCTTTATTGATATAATGAAATTTCATTAAGGAAAGCAAACCATATTACATCCAAGAGAGTCTATACTCTATACATATCTACACGGAAACTAAGACATCCCTGTGAGGTTTCCACCTTGTAGCCCACTCATCCTTTTCCATCCCAGTTGGATAGGTGATACTATATTGTGAGTTTGTAGATGTTTGCGGTGCACATTTTCAAATATGTTAGAGCCCTTTAATCTATCTAGCATTTTTCGTAGAGGTTAGAGTTTCTTTGGCTGTCTTATGGCTTGTATTGTTTCTCTTGTGAGGACAATAATATCTTTCCATCTTGCTACATTAAATTATTTTTAATAAAGCATATTATAAAAGTTTCTTCGTGTTTGGTTTGGAATTGCAGCCGCCGAACGCACTATTTCGGGATCTTTGCTGAAATATCTTTCAAAACTACAGTGTGGTTGTCTAAATTATACTTTGTGCGATGTTGGTGATCCTACATTCTTTATCATTACACAAGATATGATCATTGTTTATCATTTATTCACACAATTTGTCATGTTGAAAATTGCTATTTATGAAGAACTTTTGCATCTCGATCATTCCCAAATTTATGTTTCACCCCTCACCAACACATTCACGCAAGGGGACACACCAGAGGTGACAAGTTTGGGATGGAAACCCAGTTTTGGAACCTCACATTACAAATAAGCATGCAACCGCTTACCGATATTTTCCTTGACAAAGTTAATTGATAGTGGATGTTACTTTTCTCATTTCGGAGGAATCTGCTGGGTTGAAGCTTCCAACAAGGAAACACCAAAGACAGATGCAGGCGAAAAGAAACGAAAGTCAGACAGTCCAGGACTTGTAAGTATGTTGGAATCTGCAGTTGAAGCTTCCAGTAAGGAAACTCTTTAACTCCAGTTATTGATGTCCCTCGTGGTTCCATTCAACAAATGTATCTAGCACTAATAAAACCATGTAATAACCATGTTTTTTTGGCTTAGTCACGTACTGTTGAGTCCTTGCTTGTTGCATTTGCCCACATCTTAATCAAGAGGATCTGTATTGATATGAGGGTTGCTTTAAGTTTGAGCTTAACATTAAAACCTGCCCACATCTTAATCAAGAGGATCCTTGCATGTGGAGCTAACCCAGATTCTTTTATTTTATTGGCCAAGTTTGGGGTTTTAATCTTTAAGTTGCACCTCTAAGGTGAGCTACAACCACTTTTGTTTCAGGTTTCACCTGTTTAGTGTTGGTTGCTGACCATAAGACTGAATCGTGCAATTCAGATCAGCTTGAAGACTTGCAAAACATTGAGATTTTTTGCGGTGAGCAAAATAAAGCTCATCCGTTTCATGTACATCTTACACTCTTGTTGTTATTTCCTACGTAAAGCGACCATTGTAAAATACCATTTCCTTATCTTTGTATGGAGCTTGGTGACCTTGCAGAAACAATTTAGTATCGGAGAAAGAAATCGGTGGTGGAGTCTTCAGAGGTTAGAGCGAGTTTTCTTTGCTTTGCTATAAGCGTTGAATTGTTCACGATGTTGACAAGACACAAGTTTCCGTGTCATACCATTGGACCCTAAAATAGTTGAAAGTACCAGCCTTAAACTTCAATTTATGGTTATTCAGATTGTGATATATTTTGTGCTACTTAACATTTTTTTTTGTGGTGCTGCGGGATGATAGTGTGCAGCTGCCTGCCCATTAATCGGATTTGGCTTCCTCCTTGGAATCGGGTCCTAGTGGAGGACGCCCGGGCTCTTGAAACCACATCAAACAACTATAGCCTAAGGTCGATCTTGACCATTGCATTCGTTAAGCTTTTGAGAACCACTATCAAAGACGATGGTGGTAGCCATGGCTCCGCAATATGTAAGGAGCATTATGGGTTATGTTGAGAGAGTTGTGAATGCTATTTCCCCGTCAATTTGAGCTCCTGCCAAAATCATTGCCTAGGTCTCGAGGTCATCGCCACGCTTAGCACGGTGGATTTGTAGGAGCTGCTGGGTTTGTAATAACTTCTCACCACCACTGGATGTTTCATTGACATGCATTTGTGGTTTGGGTAATGTAGGCTCATGCGCGTCTAGAGTAAAGAAAGCGTGTAGAGTAAGTAGCAAAGTTACTATGTAGGTTTATGTTTGACATTGTGTCAATGTAGTACTTGACTAGTTTATGCTACTCTTACCAGCCTCCTCGATACACGGAAATGATACTCATAATATGCACCATATATACGTGTGTACACATTCATAGTAACTACAAATGACACATTCTCTGTAAAAACCTGTTAATATTTTCTAACCTTCAAATTGTGGATGAGTATGTGTTTCAAGCGGATAAAGTTGTTGAGAAATATACTTCCTTAGAAGAGAGAGAGAGAACAGAATAGACATAGGGAGAAACATAAGAGGCACGAGTCACGGTTGCCTACGCCTAACCGCTTCTCCTTATCTTATTATGACATAAACCGATAAACCTTAGCTAATCGACAAAGTGCCGGGTCTAGCGAAATATTTAACGGACCACTATAACATGAAAAAGAATATAAAAATGACTTGAGGACTGCAATAGTAAAAATGAGTATTTCATCTATAATTTCTATCGCGGCAAAATGGGTGCCCGCCTAAAAATTGAAGGCTTTAGATACTAATAATAAAAGATTGGGTCTTTGATGCAAATAGGCAAGTTGTGCCAATTTTCTTCAAAGTGACATGTGGTCCCTTCGAACACAATTCCGTCATTTAGTTAAGGATATTTAAAAGTTAGGTGATCACTTTCATTTGTTCGATTAGGTATGATATATTTGTATGACTCTCTCTACCGATAGTGAGAATAATGGTTATTCTCACAAACCTTTACCCATAGGGGGTTATTGTATGTGGACCGAGAATTTTATAATGGTGTCTACCAACCTCACAACAGCCCAAGACACCTTACATCGCGATCGACAAAGTTTTATTGCACCTTGTATAGTAAGGTCACAAATGCAGAAAGTCATTGATTGCTTGAATTTCTTGGTAAACTTGGAATATGGCAACTGGTCATTGACATTATGGCAAAGGTTAATGATAACCATTTTTATCTCATGTATTATGTTAGTTTTGTAATATTTTATCAAAAGAAGATCAGCTAGTAGAAAAGGATACTATAGTAGAAGCATGATGTTATTACGCAAATCTTGTAATTATTCTTAAGTTTACTCTAGTGATATACTATTTGAATTAATCTTCTTGTTTTTAAAAAATCTTTGTGCCTTCTTTCAAGATTTCTCACCGGCATAGAGCTCCTTCAGGTTGATCGTCACCGGTGATGCCTTGTTGAAACAACTATGACGCCATTCATTTGCAATCATGTGTTGTTCCTATGGAGACAAATGTAATTAGCTTTCTCTTCTATCTTTTATGCTCTCTTTGTCCTCAATTCATTGTAATTTTTAGTTGTAGAACCCGATACTTGAGTTTCATTTTGTTTAATGAATATTCATCAAGAAGAATTTGTAACTATTTAAGGCAGGAGTTCTATTTATTCTTTTGGTTTAGGTTGGTAATCGACCCGTCTACATTAGCATCTAGGTTTGGTCTACATATGCTTGGATGGGATTACTTTAGAATGTTGATTCTTGCCATGGGGGCATGTGCATGTTTTTCTTTTAGGATAAGCACTTTTGTGTAGTTTTGGACCCCTTATTCCAAGATAAGCTAACGTGGATGGGGCATGTGCATGATTTTTCTTTAGGATAAGCTCTTTTTTGTAGTCTTGGACTCCTCATTCCAAGATAAGCTGATGTGGATGTAATTTATTGTACCAGGCTTCTCCTGTTTTCACCTTCGCAAATCAGGCTGGGCTCGACATGCTAGAGACCACTCTTGTTGCTCTCCAAGATATAATGCTTGATAAAATTCTCAATGAGGCTGGACGAAAGACCTTGTGTTCTGAGTTCTCCAAGATCGTGCAACAAGTGTTTTTTCTGAGCTATTATCCCCTTACCGTAGGGATTTATTGCACTTGTATTGGGCATATAGCCTGTATTTCCAAGTTAGCTTCTTTCTTATTGCATCGTGTGTTGTTGTATCATCTGTTTTTAAATAAAATTTGCATTGAAACTTCTTGTAGGGCTTTTGTCGTTTACCGGTAGGGATTTGCGTGGGCAGGCCAGTTTCTTATCAACAAGCAATTGCATGGAAGGTGTTGAATGAGGATGACAGCAATCAATCACTGTTTGGCTTTCAAGTTCATGAACTGGGCTTTCATTTGAAAGCATACTTTTCCTTTCAATCTGCACTATCCTTATGTTAGTGAAGAACGACCAAGTGAAAGACCTTTTGCATTTTCAAGTGTTTTCTATTTTGCTTTTGAACTTTTATATGTTGTGTTTGAACTCGGGTCTTTTATATAACTTCCTTCTCTCATTTCTCTAAGACTATCAATTACATTGTGGAGTAAAAAAAGGTGTAGGAACAGGTACGTGCACCAATACAGGTGGCCTATATTATTTTTATAGAATGAAAATTCGTTAGTAACGGATACAGAACCGTTAGCAACATAATTTTTTTTATACAATGAAAATTCATTAGTAACGGATACAAAACCGTTAGCAATAGAAATTTTTTTATACAATAAAATTAATTAGTAACGGATAAAGAACCGTTAGCAACAGAAAATCAAAGTGACGTTTATATCAGTAAAGAAATTTGGTAACTGTTACTAATAATTTCTAACGGTTACGTATCCGTTACTGAAATTAATTTCAGTGACATTTTATAACCGTTAGTAAAATTTGTAACGGATAATAAACGTTACAAATATCTGTTACTAATATTTGTCACGCTTTTGTGTCGACGCAAGATAACCGTTACTAATATTTTTTGTAACAGATGTGTATCCGTTACAAATAAGTTGTTATGGTGTAGTGTCAAGTATTTTCCATTCATTCAATCAATCAAGTGTTTTGCATTCATTCTAATGCAAACTCACACGTAGATGCATTTAGTCATGCGTTTTGCATCTCGTTGGGGTAGAAAGTGGGGTTTTCGTGTTTGGAAGTTGTTCATCTTAGATCTAACTTATATGATCTAGGCTAGGGTTTAGGGTTTGGTGGCTTAGTCCTTGTCTGACAAAGGGTTTAGTCATTGATTCTTGAAGCCTTGGAGTGTTTCCTAACCTTTTGAGTTTTTGGACCCACGAAGTTCACTATGACCGTTTGCCTATGGCATTTATCGTTGACCGTTGACTTTTCACAGTTTGACTTTATGGCACTCTTTTCGGGTGTGTTCCAAGAGGTCCCAGTTCTGATCCTTTTGTCTCATTTTGGCTCAGAAACGTCTTTTGATATACTAGTTCCATAAAAGGGCTGATTATCCAGAAATGGCGATAAGAACATGAGTTTTCTACAATCAATCAATCTATCAGGTGTTTTGCTTTCATTATAATGCAAGCTGTACATTCAATCAAGTGTTTTGCATTCTTTTAACGCTAATAAGCTTCGCTTGTAGGTATACGCTCATTCATTCAATCAGTCAACTGTTTTGCATTCATTATAATGCAAGCTCACACGTAAGTGTATTCAGTCAAGTGTTTTGCATTCATTCAATCAATCAAGTGTTTTGCATTCATTTTAATGCAAATTCACACGTAGATGCATTTAATTATCGTTTTGCATTCTGTTGGTGTAGAAAGTGGGGTTTTCGGGTTTGGAAGTTGTTCATCTTAGATCTAACTTATATGATCTAGGCTAGGGTTTAGGGTTTGGTGGCTTAGTCCTTGTCTGACAAAGGGTTTAGTCATTGATTCTTGAAGCCTTGGAGTGTTTCCTGAGCTTTTGAGTTTTTGGACCCTCGAGTTCACTATGACCGTTGACTATGGCTTTGATCGTTGACCGTTGACTTTTCACAGTTTGACTTTATGGCACTCTTTCGCAGGTGTTCCAAGAGGTCCCATTTTACAGTCCTTTTGTCTCATTTTGGCTCTATAACACGTCTTTTGAGGTATTAGTTCCATAATAGGGCTGTATCCTGAAAAGGCGATAAGAACATGAGTTTTCTACAATCAATCAATCTATCAGGTGTTTTGCTTTCATTATAATGCAAGCTGTACATTCAATCAAGTGTTTTGCATTCTTTCTAACGCAAGCTCGCTTGTAGGTACGTTCATTCAATCAGTCAAGTGTTTTGCATTCATTATAATGCAAGCCCACGCGTAAGTGTATTCAGTCAAGTGTTTTGCATTCATTCTAATGCAAACTCACACGTAGATGCATTTAGTCATGCGTTTTGCATTCTGTTGGCGTAGAAAGTGGGGTTTCAGGGTTTGGAAGTTGTTCATCTTAGATCTAACTTATATGATCTAGGCTAGGGTTTAGGGTTTGGTGGCTTAGTCCTCGTCTGACAAAGGGTTTAGTCATTGATTCTTGAAGCCTTGGAGTGTTTCCTGAGCTTTTGAGTTTTGGACCCTCGAAGTTCACTATGACCGATTGACTATGGTTTGATCGTTGACTATTGACTTTTCACGGTTTGACTTTATGGCAATCTTTTTCGGAGTGTTCCAAGAGGTCCCATTTTCTGATCCTTTTGTCTCATTTTGGCTCTATAGCACGTCTTTTGAGGTATTAGTTCCATAATATGGTCAGATATCAAAAAGGCGATAAGAAATGAGTTTTCTACAATCAATAAATCTATCGGGTGTTTTGCTTTCATTATAATGCAAGTCGTACATTCAATCAAGTGTTTTGGATTCTTTTCTAACGCATAAAGCTCGCTTAGGTGCGTTCAATCAATTAGTCAAGTGTTTTGCCTTCATTATAATGCAAGTATTCAATCAAGTGTTTTGCATTCATTGTATTCAATCAAGTGTTTTGCATTCATTCAATCAATCAAGTGTTTTGCATTCATTCTAATGCAAACTCACACGTGTTTTGCATACATTTTAGTCAAGTGTTTTGCATTTTGTTGGTGTAGAAAGTGGGGTTTTCGGGTTTGGAAGTTGTTCATCTTAGATCTAACTTATATGATCTAGGCTAGGGTTTAGGGTTTGGTGGCTTAGTCTTTTGTCGACAAAGGGTTTAGTCATTGATTCTTGAAGCCTTGGAGTGTTTCCTGAGCTTTTGAGTTTTTGGACCCTCGAGTTCACTATGACCGTTGACTATAGATTTGATCGTTGACCATTGAATTTTCACAGTTTGACTTTATGGCACTCTTTCGCAAGTGTTCCAAGAGGTCCCATTTTACAGTCCTTTTGTCTCATTTTAGCTCTATAGCACGTCTTTTGAGGTATTAGTTCCATAATATGGCTGTATCCTGAAAAGGCGATAAAAACATGAGTTTTCTACATTCAATAAATCTATCAGGTGTTTTGCTTTCTTTATAATGCAAGCTGTACATTCAATCAAGTGTTTTGCATTCTTTCTAACGCAAGCTTCTTCTTGTAGTAGTACGTTCATTCATTAGTCAAGTGTTTTCCATTCATTATAATGCAAGCTCACACGTAAGTGTATTCATTCAAGTGTTTTGCATTCATTCAATCAATCAAGTGTTTTGCAATTATTCTAATGCAAAGTCACACGTAGATGCATTTAGTCACGCGTTTTGCATTCTGTTGGCGTAGAAAGTGGGGTTTTCGGGTTTAGAAGTTATTAATCTTAGATCTAACTTATATGATCTAGGCTAGGGTTTAGGGTTTGGTGGCTTAGTCTTTGTCTAACAAAGGGTTTAGTCATTGATTCTGGAAGCCTTGGAGTGTTTCCTGAGCTTTTGAGTTTTTGGACCCTCGAGTTCACTATGACCGTTGAATATGGCTTTGATCGTTGACCGTTGACTTTTCACAGTTTGACTTTATGGCACTCTTTCGCAAGTGTTCCAAGAGGTCCCATTTTACTGTCCTTTTGTCTCATTTTGGCTCTATAACACGTCTTTTGAGGTATTAGTTCCACAATATGGTCAGATCCCGAAAAGGCGATAAGAACATGGGTTTTCTACAATCAATCAATCGATCAGGTGTTTTGCTTTCATTATAATGCAAGCTGTATATTCAATCAAGTGTTTTGCATTCTTTCTAACGCAAGCTCCCTTGTAGGTATATTCATTCAATCAGTCAAGTGTTTTGCATTCAATATAATGCAAGCTCACACGTAAGTGTATTCAGTCAAGTGTTTTGCATTCATTCAATCAATCAAGTGATTTGCATTCATCTAATGCAAACTCACACGTAGATGCATTTAGTCATGTGTTTTGCATTCTGTTGGAGTAGAAAGTGGGTTTCCGGGTTTGGAAGTTGTTCAACTTAGATCTAACTTATATGATCTAGGCTAGGGTTTAGGGTTTGGTGGCTTAGTCCTGCCGTCGACAAAGGGTTTATTAATTGATTCTTGAAGCCTTGGAGTGTTTCCTGAGCTTTTGAGTTTTTGGACCCATGAGTTGACTATGACCGTTGACTATGGCTTTGATCGTTGACCGTTTACTATTCACAATTTGACTTTTTGGCACTCTTTTCGAAGTGTTCCAAGAGGTCCCATTTTACTGATCCTTTTGTCTCATTTTGGCTCTATAGCACGTCTTTTGAGGTATTAGTTCCATAATATGGTCAGATCCCGAAAAGGTGATAAGAACATGAGTTTTCTACAATCAATAAATCTATCGTGTTTTGCTTTCATTATAATGCAAGCCGTACATTCAATCAAGTGTTTTGCATTCTTTCTAACGCAAGCTCCCAGGGGTATATTCATTCATAGTCAAGTGTTTTGCCTTCATTATAATGCAAGCTCACACGTAAGTGTATTCATCAAGTGTTTTGCATTCATTCAATCAATCAAGTGTTTTGCATTCATTCTAATGCAAACTCACACGTAGATACATTTTAGTCATCGTTTTGCATTTTGTTGGTGTAGAAAGTGGGGTTTTTAGGGTTTAGAAGTTGTTCATCTTAGATCTAACTTATATGATCTAGGCTAGGGTTTAGGGTTTGGTGGCTTAGTCTTTGTCTGACAAAGGGTTTAGTCATTGATTCTTGAAGCCTTGGAGTGTTTCCTGAGCTTTTGAGTTTTGGACCCTCGAGTTCACTATGACCGTTGACTATAGATTTGATCGTTGACAATTGAATTTTCACAGTTTGACTTTATGGCACTCTTTTCGCAAGTGTTCCAAGAGGTCCCATTTTACAAATCCTTTTTGTCTCATTTTAGCTCTATAGCACGCCTTTTTGAGGTATTAGTTCCATAATATGGTCAGTATCCCGAAAAGGCGATAAAACATGAGTTTTCTACATTCAATAAATCTATCAGGTGTTTTGCTTTCTTTATAATGCAAGCTGTACATTCAATCAAGTGTTTTGCATTCTTTCTAACGCAAGCTCGCTTGTAGGTACGTTCATTCATTCAGTCAAGTGTTTTCCATTCATTATAATGCAAGCTCACACGTAAGTGTATTCATTCAAGTGTTTTGCATTCATTCAATCAATCAAGTGTTTTGCAATTATTCTAATGCAAAGTCACACGTAGATGCATTTAGTCATGCGTTTTGCATTCTGTTGGCGTAGAAAGTGGGGTTTTCGGGTTTAGAAGTTATTAATCTTAGATCTAACTTATATGATCTAGGCTAGGGTTTAGGGTTTGGTGGCTTAGTCTTTGTCTAACAAAGGGTTTAGTCATTTTTTTTTTTTTTTTTTTTTGGTGTCGAAAGCGAGGTTTTTATAGAGGTCCCCTACCCCTTTTCATAAATAAAAATTAATAATAGCTTGTTACAACCTTTACATATCGCTTTCCGCTAGCATCATCCCTAATAATTTTCTTTTACATCCTCAAAGAAATGAGCTGGGTACAAGTTCTATATATCTAAGGTTCGGGATGTTTTGGGCCAGTGCATGCTTAGCCTCGTCTGTTTGTTTCTCTCAGATACATGAAATATATTAAAATGTTCTAAATCCTCTTTCATAGCTTGTATATTCAATACGATCATCTTCTCTCGCCATCCATGGGTGCTTTCTTTATTCTTTAATTCAAGAAAAGATATAACATTGGTCGAAGTCGGTTTGTACTTCAATCCTTTTGATACCCATTCTCATTGCCATCTGCAATCCTTGTTCAACTGCCTCGAGCTCGATCATTGCGATAGTTTGAAGTGTAGACTTTCCATGGCTTGCTGCTGTTTTTTTTGCCTTCTTCTCATCGTATCACACTGCAGCCCATCCCCCCTCTGTATTTTGTAAAGTTCCGTCTGTATTCAGATTGTGAATACCATTTTCTGCTCTTACCCACTTACAATACTCGCGTTTCTCATTTTTTTCCTCCACGTCTATACTCCACAAGTCCCTGAACCTCTGAGTTTCTGGCCCCTGTACCATTGTTATTCTCATTCCCATCAGTTTAGTTCTTACGTCATTGAACACCACATCAACTACCCTTTGAGCATCAGCATGTTTGTTATTGAAAATGCGATCATTTCTTGCTCTCCATACCCAATATATAAAACCATTCCAGAGAAGCCTATATCCATCTTGTATGCTCCCTTTGCCTTGTGCTTTTGTTTCAAGCCATTGCACTTCTTCTTCCCACGTCAGCGCTGCTGTTCTTATAATTCCAATTTTCAGAATTCTACTCCAAGCTCATTGGCTTGCAAAAGTACAACTATGAAAGAGATGATGTTCTCGTTTTCAGGTTCTCAACAACATAGTACACAAGTATCCGATTGTACCTTCTTCCACTCTTTTCGTTTTCAGAGTCTTGAGCCCTCCACTAACCGCCATCCAAGTGATGAAAGAATGTCGCGGAATTCTGTTCGAGAACCACACCAGTTTACCCCATGGCACCTGTGGCCTTATACCTCTCAAGCTGTCATATGTTTCTTTAAGGTTGTAATCTCCATGTATTGCCGCTGTCCAGACTATCTTGTCTTCTTTCCCCATAATTTCCACCTCCTCGATGTCACCTAGCATATCATTCAAGTGAACCTTTATGCGCTGAGGAATGCTCCACTTTCCTGCATCAATAAAATCAGCTACTTTATTTTGTACATGGCATGTAGTATCATATAATAAGGCTTGTGGAAAATTATTCCTCAGAATTCCATTTTCGTGCCATGGCTCATTCCAGAAGCTCGTATCATATCCATCTCCAATATGGTGTCTTACTATTTCAGCTGCCTCCTTTCTTGCTTTGAGGATGTTACGCCAACTCCATGAGCAATCTTGAGGGATCTTTAGTATCCGAAACTTCTCTTTTGATCACATTCTTGTATATCCAAGTCACCCATAAGTTTTTCGCCTTTGTTACAATCTTCCGATATGTTTCATCAAGTGTTTGATTCACTTTCTCCAGTTTTGATTCCCAGCCCTCCCTCCTCATAAGGGGTAGCAAACATTATCCCACCCTATCAATGCATGCATGTGATCATCACAGTCCGCCCAACATCCATAAAAGTTTTCGCATAATCTGTTGATGTCATCTATTGTTTTTCGAGGAATAGTAAAGGATGCCCCAAGAGACACTTAGGTTATTCAACACCGCCTTGATTTTGTAAGCCTTCCCGCATAAGATAGTAACTTCCCTTTCCACTTTGAATTCTCTTCGTCACTTTCAAGATTAAAGGACAACAATCACCGTCGATCTTAACCTTGTAGTAATCAAGTGGCAACCCCGGATATTTTATGTGCAACACTCCCTCTTTGAAACCGTAGAACTTTCTCGATGGGTGCTTGTAGTATCATCCACTCCGCCAAAAAAAAGCGTTTTCTTCGAATATTAACCTCTAACCCGATACACCATCTTGAAAGAATTCAGTTTGGTGGCTGAGTGTACTAGCACTTTGTATATCCCCCATTCAAAAACCATAAGGTCATTTCGCAAATGACAAATGAGTAATAATTGATCTATGCACTTGTAATGTAACCTATACATCCCTCTCCTCACACTCACGGAGCATAATATTCGAGAAAAGATCCATCACCGTAATTTAACAAATATGGTGATATAGGGTCACCCCCGTCTAATCCCTCGCTTTCCTGTAGAAGTACCCATAAGACGAGCCATTAATCATTATAGAATATGATGCGTTTCCGCATAAACTTTCACCCATGTAATGAATCGATCCGTATACCCACTCTTCTCATAGCAAATTCCATCGCTTCCCATCTTACGTAGTCATATGCTTTTTAAATCCACTTTTATAGCACATCTAGCGGGGGTGATCTCTATGATAATTATGCATAATTTCATGAGACAAGAAAATATTGTCTTGTATACTCCCCGCGGTGATAAATGCCGACCGATTAGCGTTCACCACTTTAGGCATCGAAACTTCATTCTTTTTGTCATAACCTTGGTGATACTTTTATACATTACTCCACAGCAAGTTTTATAGGCCTGTAATCCCCTAGAGAATTTGGCATATGTGTTTTAGGGATGAGTGTAATGCTTGTGGAATTTACCTCCTTTAGCATCCGATTGAATGGAAGAAGTTTCTTTCTGCTTCTAATAAAATCTTCTCCTATGATTCTCCACGTGCACTTGAAGAAGAATGAAGAGAATCCATCAGTTCCCGGTGCTTTGTCGTTGCCAATATCAGCCAGTGCTTCTATAATTTCATCCCTTGTAACATCCTGCTGTAGTTTTTCCCACTCACCCATATCAAGCTGCTGCCGTGGTTCTATATCTTGAAATACACTGAAATCCACTGTTGGCATGTTTGGAGGGCTGTATAGTGCTTCATAAAACGCCACACATTCTTCTCCAATTGCTCTCGAGTCTTGTATCACATTCCCAGTATCATCTTTCAAACACGAGATCTTGTTAACTATTCTCCTTGATTGCATAGACTTGAAGAAGTATTTGGTATTGTTGTCTCCCAATACTACCACTTGGTCCCTCGATTTCTGCCTTATCATATCCTCCTCTGAGTTAATAGCTTGTACATGTATCGCTATAGCTTCTCTTTCTTTTTCGATTCTTTCGGGTTATAATCCAGAGGTTGTGCTTGTAAATCTGTTTGTAACTTGTCCATTTGCCGCTTTGTTTTGATAACTCTCGTTAACTACATTACCTACCTTTTCGTTGTTCCATTGGATAAGAGCAGCTTTTGTCGCCTTTTTAGCTTTCATGAACACGAACATAGGGTTGTTGCCCACCATTCGCGACTCCCCAAGCTTCCTCTCTTGTTTTCATGAACCCAATCTCGGTATACCGAAGTTAAAGAATTTAAAGGCTTTATGTTTCGATTTCTTTGTGCTTTGTGGACGCCACTACTATGGTTAATGATCTCAAACCGTTCCCCGGATTCATAAATTCAGCCTCATGGTCCCCATACTCTCCTATCCATTCTGCATTTGCCATAACTTCGATCCAATTTGCAACTAACCCTTTTATCTTGCTTGTTACCCAAGTGTAAAATTTCCTTTTACTTTTGATGTCGACAATTTGGCGGCATTAACACATTCTAATAGATCTTCAAAATGGTAAACTCTAGTTTTCGCTCCTCCCGCCTTCTCTTGGATATTTAAGATCGAGTTGAAATCCCCCATATGACCCACGGTTTCAGATAGTACAAGACAGCTCTATAATGCTTCGCCATAGTTGTTTTCTTGTACTTCATCATTGCCGCCATACACAACTGTCACTATGAATTCTTCCCCGTGAATTGTTGCCACTTCCATTGTGATTTGTGATGATCTTTCTCGCATGAGCTTTGCGGCCACATTCTCGTGGTTCCAACATACCCATATATTTCCCAACTCGGTTCCATTTTCATTCCCTCCATTCTCCATTCTCGTGAAAGTTTTGTTAAACACTCTGTCTCGATTCTTTCTCTTTACTCTTTGTCTCTACTAACCCCACTAAACTTATCTCAAACTTTCTCACCATCTTATGGACTTCTACTTGCTTAAAAGCTTTATTAAAACCCCCGCACATTCCAAAGATGATGTATTTATCATTTATGAGTTTGAGTATGGATTAAAAGACTCCCTTTGGTCTTTTCTTTGCCGGTGTCCGTATGCTCTACCCTTGCTTTACTCCTCTCGTTTAACTCCTCCGACTATTCTCTCGTTAAGCCTTGGAGTGTTTCCCCGAGCTTTTTGAGTTTTGGACCCTCGAGTTCACTATGACCGTTGAATATGGCTTTGATCGTTGACCGTTGACTTTTCACAGTTTGACTTTATGGCACTCTTTCGCAAGTGTTCCAAGAGGTCCCATTTTACTGTCCTTTTGTCTCATTTTGGCTCTATAACACGTCTTTTGAGGTATTAGTTCCACAATAGGGCTGTATCCTGAAAAGGCGATAAGAACATGGGTTTTCTACAATCAATCAATCGATCAGGTGTTTTGCTTTCATTATAATGCAAGTCAGATATTCAATCAAGTGTTTTGCATTCTTTCTAACGCAAGCTCCCTTGTAGGTATATTCATTCAATCAGTCAAGTGTTTTGCATTCAATATAATGCAAGCTCACACGTAAGTGTATTCAGTCAAGTGTTTTGCATTCATTCAATCAATCAAGTGATTTGCATTCATCTAATGCAAACTCACACGTAGATGCATTTAGTCATGTGTTTTGCATTCTGTTGGAGTAGAAAGTGGGTTTCCGGGTTTGGAAGTTGTTCAACTTAGATCTAACTTATATGATCTAGGCTAGGGTTAAGGGTTTGGTGGCTTAGTCCTCGTCTGACAAAGGGTTTATTAATTGATTCTTGAAGCCTTGGAGTGTTTCCTGAGCTTTTGAGTTTTTGGACCCATGAGTTGACTATGACCGTTGACTATGGCTTTGATCGTTGACCGTTTACTATTCACAATTTGACTTTTTGGCACTCTTTCGCAGGTGTTCCAAGAGGTCCCATTTTACAGTCCTTCTGTATCATTTTGGCTCTATAGCACGTCTTTTGAGGTATTAGTTCCATAATATGGCTGTATCCTGAAAAGGCGATAAGAACATGAGTTTTCTACAATCAATAAATCTATCAGGTGTTTTGCTTTCATTATAATGCAAGCTGTACATTCAATCAAGTGTTTTGCATTCTTTCTAACGCAAGCTCGCCTTGGTAATGCGTTCATTCAATTAGTCAAGTGTTTTGCCTTCATTATAATGCAAGCTCACACGTAAGTGTATTCAGTCAAGTGTTTTGCATTCATTCAATCAATCAAGTGTTTTGCATTCATTCTAATGCAAACTCACACGTAGATACATTTAGTCATGCGTTTTGCATTTTGTTGGTGTAGAAAGTGGGGTTTTCGGGTTTAGAAGTTGTTCATCTTAGATCTAACTTATATGATCTAGGCTAGGGTTTAGGGTTTGGTGGCTTAGTCTTTGTCTGACAAAGGGTTTAGTCATTGATTCTTGAAGCCTTGGTGTGTTTCCGAGCTTTTGAGTTTTGGACCCTCGAAGTTCACTATGACGTTGACTATGGCTTTGATCGTTGACCGTTGACTTTTCAGTTTGACTTTATGGCACTCTTTTCGCAGGTGTTCCAAGAGGTCCCATTTTCTGATCCTTTTGTCTCATTTTGGCTCAGAACTTCGTCTTTTGATATACTAGTTCCATAATAGGGCTGTATCCAGAAATGGCGATAAGAACATGAGTTTTCTACAATCAATAAATCTATCAGGTGTTTTGCTTTCATTATAATGCAAGCTGTACATTCAATCAAGTGTTTTGCATTCTTTCTAACGCAAGCTCGCTTGTGGGTACGTTCATTCAATTAGTCAAGTGTTTTGCCTTCATTATAATGCAAGCTCACACGTAAGTGTATTCAGTCAAGTGTTTTGCATTCATTCAATCAATCAAGTGTTTTGCATTCATTCTAATGCAAACTCACACGTAGATACATTTAGTCATGCGTTTTGCATTTTGTTGGTGTAGAAAGTGGGGTTTTCGGGTTTGGAAGTTGTTCATCTTAGATCTAACTTATATGATCTAGGCTAGGGTTTATGGTTTGGTGGCTTAGTCTTTGTCTGACAAAGGGTTTAGTCATTGATTCTTGAAGCCTTGGTGTGTTTCCTGAGCTTTTGAGTTTTTGGACCCTCGAGTTCACTATGACCGTTGACTATGGCTTTGATCGTTGACCGTTGACTTTTCTCAGTTTGACTTTATGGCACTCTTTCGCAGGTGTTCCAAGAGGTCCCATTTTACAGTCCTTTTGTATCATTTTGGCTCTATAGCACGTCTTTTGAGGTATTAGTTCCATAATATGGCTGTATCCTGAAAAGGCGATAAGAACATGAATTTTCTACAATCAATAAATCTATCAGGTGTTTTGCTTTCATTATAATGCAAGCTGTACATTCAATCAAGTGTTTTGCATTCTTTCTAATGCAAGCTCGCTTGTAGGTACGTTCACTCAATCAGTCAAGTGTTTTGCATTCATTATAATGCAAGCTCACACGTAAGTGTATTCAGTCAAGTGTTTTGCATTCATTCAATCAATCAAGTGTTTTGCATTCATTCTAATGCAAACTCACACGTAGATGTATTTAGTCATCGTTTTGCATTTCGTTGTATATAAAAAGTGGGGTTTTCGTGTTTGGAAGTTGTTCATCATAGATCTAACTTATATGATCTAGGCTAGGGTTTAGGGTTTGGTGGCTTAGTCCTTGTCGACAAAGGGTTTAGTCATTGATTCTTGGCTTGGAGTGTTTCCTAACCTTTTGAGTTTTTGGACCCACGAGTTCACTATGACCGATTGACTATAGCTTTGATCGTTGACCGTTGACTTTTCAAAGTTTGACTTTATGGCACTCTTTCGCAGGTGTGTTCCAAGAGGTCCCAGTTTACAGTCCTTTTGTCTCATTTTGGCTCTGTAACACGTCTTTTGATATACTAGTTCCATAATAGGGCTGTATCCAGAAATGGCGATAAGAAAATGAGTTTTCTACAATCAATCAATCTATCAGGTGTTTTGCTTTCATTATAATGCAAGCTGTACATTCAATCAAGTGTTTTGCATTCTTTTCTAACGCAAGCTCGCTTGTAGTAGTAACGTTCATTCGATCAATAACTTTGTTTTGCATTCATTATAATGCAAGCTCACACGTAAGTGTATTGATCAAGTGTTTTGCATTCATTCAATCAATCAAGTGTTTTGCATTCATTTTAATGCAAATTCGCGCGATAGATGCATTTAATTATCGTTTTGCATTCTTGGTGTAGAAAGTGGGGTTTTCGGGTTTGGAAGTTGTTCATCTTAGATCTAACTTATATGATCTAGGCTAGGGTTTAGGGTTTGGTGGCTTAGTCTTTGTCCGACAAAGGGTTTAGTCACCGATTCTTGAAGCCTTGGTGTGTTTCGAGCTTTTGAGTTTTTGGACCCTCGAAGTTCACTATGACCAGATTGACTATGGCTTTGGTCGTTGACCGTTGACTTTTTCAGTTTGACTTTATGGCACTCTTTTCGCAGGTGTTCCAAGAGGTCCCATTTCTGATCCTTTTGTCTCATTTTGGCTCTATAACACGTCTTTTGAGGTATTAGTTCCATAATAGGGTCAGATCCCGAAAAGGCGATAAGAACATGAGTTTTCTACAATCAATCAATCTATCGTGTTTTTTTTCATTAAAATGCAAGATGTACATTCAATCAAGTGTTTTGCATTCTTTCTAATGCAAGCTCGCTTGTAGGTATGCGTTCACTCAACCAAATCAAGTGTTTTGCATTCATTATAATGCAAGCTCACACGTAAGTGTATTGATCAAAGTGTTTTGCATTCATTCAATCAATCAAGTGTTTTGCATTCATTCTAATGCAAACTCACACGTAGATGCATTTAGTCATGCGTTTTGCATTCTGTTGGTATAGAAAGTGGGGTTTTCGTGTTTGGAAGTTCTTCATCTTAGATCTAACTTATATGATCTAGGCTAGGGTTTAGGGTTTGGTGGCTTAGTCCTTGTCTGACAAAGGGTTTAGTCATTGATTCTTGAAGCCTTGGAGTGTTTCCTAACCTTTTGAGTTTTTGGACCCATGAGTTCACTATGACCGTTGACTATGGCTTTGATCGTTGACCGTTGACTATTCAAAGTTTGACTTTATGGCACTCTTTCGCAGGTGTGTTCCAAGAGGTCCCAGTTTACAGTCCTTTTGTCTCATTTTGGCTCTGTAACTCGTCTTTTGATATACTAGTTCCATAATAGGGTCGTATCCGAAATGGCGATAAGAACATCAGTTTTTTAATCAATCAATCAATCTATCGGTGTTTTGCTTTCATTATAATGCAAGTCGTACATTCAATCAAAGTGTTTTGCATTCTTTTCTAACGCAAGCTCACTTGTAGAGGGTGCGTCATTCAATCGGTCAACTGTTTTTGCATTCATTATAATGCAAGCTCACACGTAAAGTGTATTGATCCAAGTGTTTTGCATTCATTCAATCAATCAAGTGTTTTGCATTCATTTTAATGCAAATTAACACGCGTAGATGCATTTAATTATCGTTTTGCATCTGTTGGTGTAGAAAGTGGGTTTTCGGGTTTGGAAGTTGTTCACCTTAGATCTAACTTATATGATCTAGGCTAGGGTTTAGGGTTTGGTGGCTTAGTCCTTGTCTAACAAAGGGTTTAGTCATTGATTATTGAAGCCTTGGAGTGTTTCCTGAGCTTTTGAGTTTTTGGACCCTCGAGTTCACTATGACCGTTGACTATGGCTTTGATCGTTGACCGTTGACTTTTCGGTTTGACTTTATGGCACTCTTTCGCGGGGTGTTCCAAGAGGTCCCATTTTGATCCTTTTGTCTCATTTTGGCTCTATAACACGTCTTTTGAGGTAGTAGTTCCATAATAGGGTCAGATCCCTGAATAGGCGATAAGAACATGAGTTTTCTACAATCAATCAATCTATTAGGTGTTTTGCTTTCATTATAATGCAAGTCGCGACATTCAATCAAGTGTTTTGCATTCTTTTCTAACGCAAGCTCGCTTGTAGGTAGGTTCGCTCATTCAATCACCAAGTGTTTTGCATTCATTATAATGCAAGCCCACGCGTAAAGTATTATTGATGTTTTGTTTTGCACTCATTCTAATGCAAACTCACACGTAGATGCATTTAGTCATCGCGTTTTGCTTTTCTGTTGGCGTAGAAAGTGGGGTTTCCGGGTTTGGAAGTTGTTCATCTTAGATCTAAATTATATGATCTAGGCTAGGGTTTAGGGTTTGGTGGCTTAGTCCTCGCCCGACAAAGGGTTTAGTCATTGATTCTTGAAGCCCTCGAGTGTTTCCCCGAGCTTTTGAGTTTTGGACCCTCGAGTTCACTATGACCGTTGACTATGGTTTGATCGTTGACTATTGACTTTTCACAGTTTGACTTTATGGCACTCTTTCGCAGGTGTTCCAAGAGGTCCCATTTTACAGTCCTTTTGTCTCATCTTGGCTCTATAACACGTCTTTTGAGGTATTAGTTCCAAAATACGGCTGTATCCTGAAAAGGTGATAAGAACATGAGTTTTCTACAATCAATCAATCGGTCAGGTGTTTTGCTTTCATTATAATGCAAGCTGTATATTCAATCAAGTGTTTTGCATTCTTTCTAACGCAAGCTCCTTGTAGGTATATTCATTTCAATCCAAGTGTTTTGCATTCAATATAATGCAAGCTCACACGTAAGTGTATTGATCAAGTGTTTTGCATTCATTCAATCAATCAAGTGATTTGCATTCATCTAATGCAAACTCACGTAGATGCATTTAGTTATGTGTTTTGCATTTTGCTGAGTAGAAAGTGGGTTTTAGGGTTTGGAAGTTGTTCAACTTAGATCTAACTTATATGATCTAGGCTAGGGTTAAGGGTTTGGTGGCTTAGTCCTCGCTTTACAAAGGGTTTATTAATTGATTCTTGAAGCCTTGGAGTGTTTCCGAGCTTTTGAGTTTTGGACCCATTAGTTGACTATGACCGGATTGACTATGGCTTTGATCGTTGACCGTTTACTATTCACAATTTGACTTTTTGGCACTCTTTTCGCGGTGTTCCAAGAGGTCCCATTTCTGATCCTTTTGTATAATTTTGGCTCTATAGCACGTCTTTTTGAGGTATTAGTTCCATAATATGGTCGTATCCCGAAAAGGCGATAAGAACATGAATTTTCTACAATCAATAAATCTATCAGGTGTTTTGCTTTCATTATAATGCGAGCTGTACATTCAATCAAGTGTTTTGCATTCTTTCTAATGCAAGCTCGCTTGTAGGTACGTTCACTCAATCAGTCAAGTGTTTTGCATTCATTATAATGCAAGCTCACACGTAAGTGTATTCAGTCAAGTGTTTTGCATTCATTCAATCAATCAAGTGTTTTGCATTCATTCTAATGCAAACTCACACGTAGATGTATTTAGTCATGCGTTTTGCATTCTGTTGGTATAGAAAGTGGGGTTTTCGTGTTTGGAAGTTGTTCATCTTAGATCTAACTTATATGATCTAGGCTAGGGTTTAGGGTTTGGTGGCTTAGTCCTTGTCTGACAAAGGGTTTAGTCATTGATTCTTGAAGCCTTGGAGTGTTTCCTAACCTTTTGAGTTTTTGGACCCACGAGTTCACTATGACCGTTGACTATGGCTTTGATCGTTGACCGTTGACTTTTCAAAGTTTGACTTTATGGCACTCTTTCGCAGGTGTGTTCCAAGAGGTCCCAGTTTCTGATCCTTTTGTCTCATTTTGGCTCAGAACACGCCTTTTGATATACTCACTACACCAAAAACAGCTTTTTGACGCTTTATTAATAGGCGTCACAATTTAGCGTCTCAATTTTTCGTCACAAAAATTTATGACGGCATTTTGGCGTCGAGAATTTGTGACGGCATTTTGGCGTCGATAATTTTGTGACGGTATTTTGAATTTGTGACGGCATTTTGGCGTCGATAATATTGTGACGGTATTTTGAATTTGTGATGGCATTTCGGGCCAGTAATTTTGTGACGATATTTTGAATTTGTGACGGCATTGTGGCGCCACAAAATATATTTTAGAAAAAAAATAATAATTGGTTGCAATACATCCACCGGTGGATATATAGCAACCAATTATTATTATTATTATTATTATTCAAGATGCAACTAGCCCTAGCCACCACCGGTTGCTATATGAACTAGCCAAGATGCAATTCTTTTAAAAACAGATCAATTCAAGATGCAATTCTTTTTAAAAAACAGTCAATTCCATAAAATACACAATTACACCGTCAATCCCATTCAAGAATAAAACATTCATTCCATCACTCAAAATTATCAAGTTACTTGTAAACACTAAGAACTTCAATTTTTCAAGCGAAAAAGTACATTACATTATGCTTACAACTAGCTAGAAAGAAAGTTTTATTATTAGAAAGTGTCCAAATGGCAATATCAACCACCTCCATCCTTCAAGGTTGGCAACAAACAAATGCCACATGCATTACCTGTTTCATTTAACAAAAGAGTTTAGATAGACTTCTACCTTAAAATGTAACGAGAGATATATACAACAATAGGTTGACTTATACTAATTAAAACTAAGTGACATAGTTTCTAGTCTACCAAATTAGTAACATAGCAAGAAGATAACCATGCGCCACTAGGATATCAAAGAAGCTATAGGCCATTACTATTTGACAACACAACACTAATACACAAGAAAGCACCTATGGGGAGCCTCTTTAGCCCTAGAAGCTATATGAACAACAAGGTGACATATATACAACTAAACGGTAACGCCTCTACCTTCTAGTATATAGCCGGTGTCGTGAAGACATGGAAACTAGCTTACATTAATAAGATGGTGTATCACACAATTTAATTTGCTTTTTCTTGTTCATTTTTTATCCTTAAAACAAAATTTCATGGAAACACACAAAGATCACATAAAGAATGTCCTAAACTACCATTGCCCCTTGCACCCTCCACGGCTAACCTGAGCACTAGTTACAGATTATGTGGTCCGCTAGCGAGACCATGGGAACCCCAAAGTAAAAGCGTAAACTTGGCAAAAATTAAGCATAGAAGTAGCAACCTCGACTACAATTATCTCAAGAACGTAAACCCAAGAAAAAACAATGTGTTTGCAACTAGCCATATATATCACCATACAAAACATTGCCTACCCTCGACTTGCACGATTTCCAATATATACAATAACATTCAAATCAGGGAGCCACTTCTTAAACTCTTTCTCCTCGGTTGGACAAAGTCGATGATGGTACAACAACAAGAAAAGGCCCATGGATTTGTTGAGCATTCTGCAGAAAAATTCAAAAGATATTCTTGAGAAAAAGAGGGTATAACTGAAGGTTAAAAGCCATATCATAAAGAACCTAAAGATCATACCGAAGAAAACCTAGCATGGAAACAGAATGAACAGTTTTGCCAAGACCCATCTCATCGCCAAGAATTACATTTGTATCATTCCTCCAACTGTCACAAACAAACCACCGATTACCATATTACTAAGGATGTTGCTAATTACCTATATACATCTCCCCGAAAGGTGGATATAGCATATGCATTAAACCAGAAAGTTTAAGCCCTCAAGCTGATAATCTCAAGTTTTCCTCCTTTCAACCATTCAGCATTCATCAAGCTTTCAAAGACTAGCTAAACAAAGAGCGGAAAAGAAATTTAAAAGCGGTTGAAAAAAAGAATGCTATCATGACTTATGTACCAAAGGCTTTTTTGATACTTAGCCCTTCACGTAAGAACTAAACACCAAGGGCACTAGCAATGTGCACTAGCAGTCCATGGCAGCAGCCGGACAAAGAATCCAACGACCAAGATAAAGCACAGAAGCAGCACCGGGCAAAGATCAACACATCAACACCAGCCAGTTGGCAAGTGCACCCAACAATGACACCACCACCACCACCAGCAGCAAAGAAGAAGAAAACAAGCGTGCACCCAAAGAACGACGACACCAAAGAAGAAGAAAAGAATGTGCACCAACAAGAGGTCCATGGCAAAGAAGAAACACCACCAAATGGCAAAAGAGGTTTCCTCGAGCTACTGTTGTTCACTTAATGAAGTTCTATCTTCAAAAAATGATTATATTAGATTGACTTTATGCAAATAAAAGATCCATATGGAAATTTTGGCAAATTCATCAAAAAAGACTTCTACATCGGAGTACCAATAAACCAAGAAAACCTGAATAAAAAATAAATCACAAAAAATATTGCATATACCGTAAGTGGTTGCATGCCAAATTAACAGTCCCATCCTCTAAACCGCGGATAATTATAGGAAGTTCGGGATGGAAACAAACTCTTTGAAACATTGTGTATGGCCTTCTAGTGTCCGAACACAACTTTTGGTTTGGTAGTCCCACACTGCTTTTCCATCCGGTTTACCAAAGAACAAGTTTTAAATTATAATGGTTAAATTTAGGCAGATCGGGAGCCAAACCTTAGCAGTATGATGATCATCGAACCGTGAATGAGATAATGGCCTATCCCCGCCTGCGTGAAGTAATCACCACAGTTCACCCCTTTCATATGTGCATCTAAAGAAAAAAATGTGGGTCGGACCTTCAAGTGCCCTTCGATCGAAGTTGCGAAGGAGTCGCGACATGGAGGAAGGTTCCCCACCTATCTATAACTAAACCGAGAGATCGGTGCCTATTGGAAACGGGTCTTATGATGTTCACCTCTCCCATGAGGAAGGCAAAGTCCCGAGGAAGTAGGTCTCAAAGGGGAAGGAAGTAGTCATTCCACAGAAGGAGTCACGAAAAGTCGTGGGTCATTCTCAAAGCCGAAAGTAATTCTAATTGAAAGAGTAACAATTGAAATAGGTTGCAAGAAGGGGTTGTTGGTTGTCTAGGTTGAATGTATCCTGAAAAAACAAACCTATCTTTGACAAAATAACCTCTTTTGGCATGCACAAGATGAGCCGTTGACGAGGATTGAAACCCCATCGAGCTTCCCCATTTTCATCGCCTCTCCCTTTGGTCGAGAAGTAAACTAACCCTTTACCCGTGTTAGAACCGAGACCGAAAGCAGATAGATAAAAGAAGCAAGCTACCCGGGCCTATTTGAAAGCTGATTATGAACATTTCTTTGATCGATACCCCGAACGAACCTCTTTCAAGTGATCAAAGAAGTCAAGTTGCTTATCACGCTGCTTTCTAGGAGAAAGAGAGTGGTTAGGTGAGGTGCGAGGAACTTGTTTTGAAACTTCACCGAGCTTATGGCCGGGGATTTAGGACAACTCGCTTATCGAGACCCAACAACGGTAGCTCGGGACAGTTAAGACAAGAAAGACGGTTGCCTCTCCTCCGAAAGGGTCCGTAAGGCCTCACGATTGGAAAGCCTTCCCTTCCTTAGAATGCGCCCGGATTGAGATGAGACTTCGGAGGATGCCCATGGAACTTATAGGATTCTTCTTCGTGGAGGCTAAGATGCAATGAGATGATGGGCGTGCAACAGCACCGAGCTTCGGAGATAGCGCTCACAGTGGAAATCTCCTCTCCGGTCCGTTAGCATCATCTTTGCCTAATCAATCGTCCCGCGCGGATTAACACCTAAGAGGACGTTTCTACCCATGCTTGAAAGCCCTTAATCCCGGCCCTAGATTCCGCTTCCCCATTTTTCTTTAGTCGACTTACTTTCGAATCGAAAAGCAGGATGCTAGATTCTATTCCGACTAGACCCGTAGACCCGGCCCGAAAGTAGACTCGGCATAGCTACAGGACTTTCTTAGTCAATTTATCGAAAACAGGATGCTTAACTAATTTCGATCCGAAAAGCCCGAGGAAACAAAGTAAGATTTTCTATTAGGGATCGGCTTAGCTTTAGACCCGTCCGATTAGACTCCGGCTTAGCCGAATTTACTACGAGTAGCGACTTCGCTTTTTATCTTAGCCGACTTCTAGAAAGTCGAAAGCAGAGACTCACTTTATTCCTAAACCGAAACGCTTAGCTACTACAGATGAATTAGTGACTTCGAAAAGCCGAAAAGCTTAACTTATTCTATTCCGATTAGACCCAGAGACCGTGCTTAGCTGACTTACTCTGGGACATATGCCACTTACTTTTCTCATAAGTCAGAATATAGATGTTTTGGTTCTCATTCCTATCTTCTTGTTAGGATCGAACAAACACCGCCTCATTCCAGTTTTCAACTAATCGCCTTCAAGCGGCTTTACCCGATTTCCATATATATGATAAATGACACTAGCTAAACAACTATGAAAGATACCACAAAGTAAGAAAAGGAAGAAAGAAAGCTAAGCAAATCCTATCTTGAAGCAATAGGTTCACCCGAGAGCCACTCGAAAAGGAGCAACCATGACTCTTCCAACTAGAAAGAACTCAAGCATCAACGGGCGGAGATTTTTGAGAGAAGGGATTCGTCACAACTTTAGGATTCAATGTTGCCGTGGCATTGTTGTTGCAAAGGTGTACCGATGGGAGTGGAGGGGAGTACCGCAGAGGAACGGTCTCTTTGGTATTATGAGTTCTAGGGACGACTACCGCCTTTACGCCAATAGGGGGTTAGGACAAGGGACGACTACCCTAGTACATCCCCGCCAAAGAGATGGCTACCTTAGGGCTTTAGGACATATGAACGTTAGCCGGACAGTCCAATCCATCTAAACAACCAGTGTCTTCCTAGGTTCCTATTAGTTGGGGTTCTCCCATGGGCCCATCCGGAGGGGTAACCACTCCCATAGTGGTGGGTTTTCCCGCTTTCCCATATAGTCCGAAGCAAAGCAAAAAAGCAGGAGTAGGGACAATTTCAATGCCTTCATCTGACTCCAACACCGCCTCAGATCTTGGTCAACGTAATCAACAACTTCTGGCCGGATAGACGGACTCTTGCTTCCGACTCAACTTCTCCTCGCGATCGCATCGAACCGACTAGCTAAGCTTTACCTATGAACGCCTCGGTGATGAAGGTAGTGGTTGGTGGATGGATCGGGAAGGCATGTTACCGATGGAAGTCCGCGGGTTGTCGATATTAAAAACAGATGTAACGTTGAGAAAACCAATATCAACAACAACAGATATGCCGTTAGGAGAGCATATCAACAACAACAACAACAAAGATATTAAGTAAAAGCTAATATTTTAGATCTTAAGGAGAAAAATGTGTGCGGAGAATTTCGACAGCTCAAAAGGACAAAGACAAATGTACAACACCGGGTTATCTTGCAGGACTAATGCTTATCAAAACCAAAAACATAAATAAACAAAGATCATCTCAACCGGGTCAAATATCCATTATGAAAGAAACATTGAGCATGTCACGGAGAGATGGTTTTGGATTTGTACAATTAGAACAACAAACCAAAAGAACAAGACGTTAGGATTACCACTAAGAAATAGCTTCCTATGAAATCTCACCGAAAAGAACAAAGACCCAAAAAGAGACTAGAGTGACAAATGTAAGACCAAGGGTGAGAAAGCAAACGTAAATAACAAAACAAGCTAAGAATCCAAAAAAACAATCGCGAAAGATTTCAAAGATCATGTGGTCAAACCGTTTTCTTTGCTTAGGCATTTATGCCTAAGGCAAAAATTTTCATTTCACATTCAGCCATGAGGAAAGACCTCGGACTTTCCCACACGCATTCATAGGCTTTCTTGTGAAAAAAGCAAACATCTAGGGCCAACTACTTAAGGGCAGCAAATAGCATTCTTCTATCTATTTTACATGTGGCCCTCCATCTAAAAAGATTAAACATTTATCTTCTATCTATCTATTTTAAAGTAGGAGAGTTTATAAAAGTAGAGATATTATATATGATTAACAAATGGGAACGGAACACATGTAGGATAAGATATCCTACAAAACAAACAGTAAATAAACATTGGACAGCTCCCATATGAATGTCCACTAGCTTGGAGAGTTTATCAATTGAAAAATGTCCCATAGATCATTCGGGGTTTTCAGATCAACGGCTTTCCCTCATTGTTGAGTTATCCTATTTCAACAACAAAGCCCATTAAGAAAAATTCTTTAATAGTTTAATCGAAGTTGCCAATGACTCTTTTTAGTGTAACTTAGCTCTAATATTTGTTTAAACTTTAAAGGTGAAATAAGTGGAGGGTGAAAAGTGTAACTCAACTATAAGGAAGACCTTTCATGTGATCTATGTTATAGTCCAATATAGTTCGGACGTCTTTTCCATGTTAAATTAATGTAAAAGAGTAGATGATCTTGCGTGGAGATCAAAATTAAATACCAGCCTACCAGCAACAAGAGCATGAGCTTCCATGTGTCAATTCCTACAATAGGTAGATCAAGCTCCCAAAGAAGTTCTCGAGCTTCCTGGACACCAACCTGAAAATATAATGAAGGTACTCAATCACATAGCAGAATTTCAGAGTATATCCTTTTGTAATAAAGAAAGAATAGATTATATGGTAGAAGAACCAATCAAGATGAGTTCAAGTCTACAAATGAAATAACATTCTATATCCCGTGATTGGTTGGCACGCCAATGATATTAGAGTCGAAGTCAAACACGTAACAATTGAATATGGTATGAGGCTTAAAGTACAATTTGAATATCTGATTAAAATACAAACAGTTACAAAGGAATCCATCCGCCAAGTAAGCATGGGTGTTCTAACAAACTTAGACATCCCCGCCAAGGGAAATAGTAAATGAATAACAAAACATGGCCAAAGGGCCACTTAAAAAACAACAAGATTACCTCACAGAAAAGATGAAGTTAGGCCACTATAAACAACATAAGGGGCAAGACTCAACATCAAGATGCTACTTGTGCAAAGCTTAATGTTAGAACCACCCATCACTTACATCATGGGTATGTTCAATTATTTGCTTATAAATACATCCAATTAAGTCGGAAGCAACAATATGTAGTCCCTACCCTCTTCATCCATAATGCCTATCTAGCAAAAGAGGTAGCTATGCCTAGGACTAATATAATGTTTCACCAATACCAATAACAAGCTATGCATACTTTTTGACAAACAAGCTAACATAAAAATTATGCAAATTGATAGTACAAACAAACCGCTAAAGACAAAGATTCAAAAATAACTTACCACTGTGTAAACAACTACTCTTTGAACCACTTCATTAAATTGGCATGTTGCCTTTAATGGATAGAAGGAGCCTCCAAACCAATCCCCAAGATTTATATCAACCAACATAGCAAGAGATATCTTTTTCTTCCCGAATAGAAAATTTATAAACCTAATTGAAAATTATGAGTTTATGCATCCAGAGTTACATAAGTCTAAGCAATAACCCAGATATTACCAAATGAAAGTGCATCAAAATGGACATGACAGCTCCTTGTGAGGCTAAAAAAATAAGGAAAAGATGAAAGGAAGTCACTAGCAAAATCTTTACTATTTAGGATAGTCGTCTGTCATTACTCATGGTTAGTTTCTTCTTTTCATGCCAATGACCAACAACACAATGACAACAACAACAACCAAAAAAGAAACAAAAGAAAATCGCAATTAAGATATGAAATATGTCAAGCAAATACTCATTGCATCACTTGCAATTAATTACAGATTGAAATAGTAGTAAATTCGAGACAACCAAAATTCAATTTAATAATACCAACACCCCATTTATTCCATAACTTATGTTCCGGACCACATGTTAATCCACCTTAAAAGAGCACAAGACATAAATAGATAGATACTAGTTGTGGATTGAAATGGGCAGGCGATAATTATTATTGTCTCATTTTCCTATAAATGACTATGGTGTGAAATATACTTCACACCGACTCCTCGCTAAAGACGATCGTGGTGTTAGGCACGAAAGAATCGATGGCTTGTTAATGTCAAGAAATAAATGGAAGAAAATAACTTTATGGAATTGATCAAAGATTGAAAAGTAATCGCATAAGATATCCAACCAAAGTTAACACTTCACTATCCAAACACTTTACCTTACTTGTGCGCCAAACTACCAATAGAAAAATATCCTAACATTGTTGAAATATTCAAGAACACATCTCAAACAAAGTTAACCGTGTCGAATTAACAAAGTTAAAAACATATACATGGATCGAAAAGCGATTTTTACCTAAAGCAAGTTATCAAGATAATGAGGTAGCTTTGTCTCCCTCGCTTCTCCATTTCTACTTGAGCCTTCTTTTTGCAACATCAATTCAATTAGAACTCGGTCTAATTAAACAATACAATCAACCTAAACCTGCAATATTGAACTTTGAGAAAAAGGGGAGAAAAGAAGTAAAAAAAAAAAAGCAAAATATTATGCAAAATTTAAAATTGATCGAACGAAAAGGGGGAGAAAGAACTAACCCTCAATTCACTAGGTCGATCCATACCTCCACCGCCGAGAGAATAGATGAGAGATTTAGGGATTTAAGGAAAATCAAAGCTTTTTTGGATGTGGAGGAGTAAGTAAAAATAAAAACTGACTTCCCAAAACCCAAAATTGAAATGGGTTATCATTAGAGAGAGATCTTTCGCCACCGGGTCGATGGATGTGAGGAGTGTTTAGATTCATCGAGCGGTGGTTGAAGGTTTGAAATTTTTAGTAGGAGTGCCACTTTAATCAATTACGTTTAGCATGGTTTACTCATCGAACTAGAGAGGAGTGCCGGAGTGATAAAGAAGAGACGAGGTAGCTCGGGAGAGATGGGAATAGATTTTTGAGTTGTAATTTATTCGGAGAGAAAACACGGTCCCTCGGGTTGTAATTCCTGTATTCTTAGACCTTCACGCTTGCTTGCCGCCACTATATTTCTCAAACTCCTCAAAATTTAAATGAAATAATTATCAAATTATTGGTGATGGTTTTTGCAATTTTAGTGACGCCTAAATGGTGTCATTTTGGCATCACTCATTGAAAACCAATGTCACAAAAAATGTCGATATGGTAGTGACTAGTTCCATAATAGGGTCAGATCCGTGAATGG